>NC_085843.1:12553034-12853034 GCF_035594765.1 Anolis carolinensis
ACTAGCAAATGCGATGGAGGGCAAGTCCCAGCCATCAGCCCCATGCCAATGATCTCCAATGAAGAGACCTCAGTGTAATCTTTCTTCTCACCTCTATAAATGCCGAAAAGCAGGCTAGGAGCCAGTATCTGCTCGCACCTGATTTTGTATTGGGTTTATTTGCATTCCAGGAGATAACTTTCCATTCTGTTCCTCCAAAGGAACGAAATAAACAAAATAAGCAGATGAACAGGAGAAGTGAATTTCACGCACATGACTAGTAGCCAGTTCAGCTGCTGATATCTTGTAGCACATTCTTCCATGTGTGATCCATTAGAGAGCATTAGAGGGAAGGTGTGGCTAGGCTTTTCCTCCTTCAAGAATTCCTAGAGACCTTCCTATTAGGTATAAATGACCAAAAATTAGAAAGAAAAAACAAGGACAAACTCCTCTTCCTATTAACTACAGCAGCAAGGATATGCTTCGCAAAAAGATGGAAAGAAAAATCAATTCCCGAAGAAGAAGAATGGATAATAAGGATTTTGGAAATAAGAAACATGGATAGACTTACGTACCTCATATCAAAAAGCAAAGGAGAAACAATAAAAGAGACAAATTGGAGCCAAATCACCAATTATCTGAACAAAGATTATGGAAAGATAGAATAAGAAGAAAGGAAAATATAGACACCAATTTAAACAACATAAAGAAAAACGGAGAACAGAGAAGAATGAGAAGACAATTAAGACAATTAAAATTTTATATAATGTGATTTTATTTTGCAGTGGTATCTGTTTTATATGAATTGTTGTTTTGTAGATTTTTTTATATGAATTGTTGTTTTTACATTGTTTTTAGGCACTGAATTTTTGCCTATTTATTGTAAGCTGCTTTGAGTCCCCTCGGGGAGAAAGGCGGGGTAAAAGTGATGTAAATAAAATAAATAAAATAAAATAAAATAAATAAGTAAAAGGAAAGGCAGGTTCCCCAGGGAAGATGATCGGAAGTCACATTTTACTTTTTTATCTTATTTTTTATCTTTAATTTCGGTGTTGTTGTTTTTTTCGTTTTCTCTCTTTGCTTCCCTCCTATCTGTCCTTCCTTTACTTTCCCTTATTTAACCCCCAACCCCATACCCCTAGTATCTTATTTTAACATGTATATAAAACCTAATAAAGATGATTTAATTTTAAAAAAAAGAATTCCTAGGGATTTCTCTAGCAGAGATGCCCTGGACCACTTTCAGTGTTCATACAGGGAATATGACTTTTCTGTATGTTTAAACCCTTATCAACCCACTATCCTGCTTTTTTATTTTTTGGTTCATTTGATTCTTGCTATGCCATTATAAGGCCATAGCATTATTCTGTTATTACCAGTTCCACTGTAAAACAACATTATAAGGGAAGCAAAATTAGCACTGTCATAAACATGATAGCCTCTTTTCTATCTGCAAGGGAAAGGAATACAATGCCATGAGTGATGGCTTTATTTTCTTGTGTCACTTTTCTAATAAAAGAGATCCTCCAATAAAAGATCTCAGTAGTCCAATAGGGCTTTGTAACAGCATCATATGGTTGAACCATTGCAACAACATCATAGCTTTACTGCACTATTGTGGCTACATGAACCAATCATGATGTGAGGAGTGTGGTAATGACACCACTAATGCAGACCAAAAAAGGTACAAATGGCACTATTAAAACATGATTGTAGCAAGGCTGTGATAGAGGTTATTGACAATTAGCTACCCTTTTGAGACTGGTTGGGTGAGATGGATTTCAAACTGAACAACACAGCATAAAGGTGTGCTTTAAGAGTATATAAAGCTATCATTTAGGCATGTGCAAACTTTGGCCCTCCGGATATTTAGAACTTCAATTCCAACAATTCCTAAAGGCCTACTGACTGTTAGGAATAATGGGATTGGAAGTCCAAAACACTTGGAAGGCCAATGTTTGCCCATGCCTGCTATACATCATATAAAGTGCAGAATGACTATGCAATTTATAAGAATGAGAGCTAAGATTTCTCAGAACACATTATTCCCAGGACAAAAATATGATACCTTCTTTATAATAAGATGCATTGCAGACTTTTCTCTGAATATCCCCCACTATCCTTTGCAAGACAACTGTTAAGTATGTTAAGTCAACATATTTAAAACAATACAGTAGACCACTGGGAGAGAAACAACATGGAAGTCAAGTGGCCAACACTGGCTTACCTTGCAGCAGTATCAAAAAGAAAATACAGTAGAGTTTCGCTTATCCAAGGTTCTGGATTATCCAACACATTTTTGTAGTCGAAGTTTTCAATATACCGTGATATTTTTGTGCTAAATTCGTAAATACAGTAATTACTACATAGCATTACTGCGTATTGAACTACTTTTTATCCAATTTGTTGTATAACATGATGTTTGGGTGCTTAATTTGTAAAATCATAACCTAATTTGATGTTTAATAGGCTTTTCCTTAATCTCTCCTTATTATCCAACATATTCGCTTATCCAATGTTCTGCTGGCCCGTTTACGTTGGATAAGCGAGACTCTACTGTAGCTCCAAATACTGCTGAGTGGAAAGAAGACAAACTGGACTAATGTTTTTAATAATGTAGAGCTACACCACTGTCATTTGCTAGAAACTATTGGGGGGATTCAAACTACAGAAAAAGAGATTCCACCTGAACATTAGGAAGAACTTCCTCACTGTGAACGCCATTCAGCAGTGGAACTCTCTGCCCCGGAGTGTGGTGGAGGCTCCTTCTTTGGAGGCTTTAAAGCAGAGGCTGGATGGCCATCTGTCGGGGAGGCTTAAAATGCGATTTTCCTCCTTCTTGGCAGAGAGTTGGACTGAATGGCCAACAAGTTCTCTTCCAACTCCATGATTCTATGATTCCATTTCTCTGCATTAAAATTTTCAAGATGCCTTTTCCTCATAGCTCTAGTAAGAATCATCTTCCATCATTATGTCCAAGTTAAGCCAACCCTCTTTCAAAAAGGATCCTGAGAGGGCAAATTGATTCAATTTCCTCTTTCAGGACACTTCCACACAAGCAGTGTATCCCAGGATCTGATTCCAGGTTTTCTGCTTTAAACTGGATTATGTGACTCCCCACTGCCAGATAATCTGGGCTAAACAGAAAACCTGGGATCAGATCCTGGGATACAGGGCCTGTCTGGAAGGGCCATCTGATTCTAAAGACAGCTTCCCTTTAGGAATGAGTTAATCTTGACACGAGTGTGTTGGCTTGCTTTCTGTTCAACTCTTCTCCGTGTTTCTCCTCTGCCGCAGCCCTGCATATTCAGTCATCTTTTCCTTGTCCCCTTCACACTTTGCAGCCACTCAGAAATGCAGATTAATTAATCCATGTTAGTGATTGTTCAGACTGGGCAATGGGTGGACTGCATTCATTCCAGTGCAATTAATTCAAAATACAAGTGTATGAGTTCGCGAATGCTCCATTAGCTGCAACTGTGCAGAAACCTAAAAGGAGCCTTCATTTCATTCCTTTCGGTGCTCGTTTTTCTCCTCCTAGCTCCGCTTTGCCTTGGCGTCTCCTCTCCACACTCCACTGAGCTTCTATGATCGGTACCTGTTTACTGATCGTGTTGTTCCATCGTTTAATTATTAGCTTTGTACATCTGTACGTGCCTGCCGTGATGGATGATAGCAGTAAGAGAATGTGATAGATACCCATGTACAAATGCTTAAGTGATGCAGCAAAGGATGTGCAGTTTTATTGCTGCAGGTTCACTGGGGAAACAAACAGGACAGGAGATGAGATGAGATCCATCCACTAGAAAAATGAGTATTGTGGTTCTCATCACACTAGAGCATCTATCCACTTAAAATCCATTTGTTGCCTCCTGCAGAATTCTGGGGTTTGTAGTTTAGGGATGGTACTTGAAACTGCTCAGCAGAGAGGTCCTCGGCCTCACTAAACTACAAAACCCACAATACTGCAGGAGGCAACAACCAGATTTAAAGTGGATTTATTCCATGAGGTAGGCCGGCTGGTGGCGCAGGCTGGTTAGCAGCCAGCTGCAACAAATCACTCTTACCAAGAGGTCATGAGTTCGAGGCCAGTCCGTGCCTGCATCAGTCTCTGTCTCTGTTCTATGTCATGGCATTAATGTTTGCCTTATATGTGTGCAATGTTATCCGCCCTGAGTCCCCTTCGGGGTGAGAAAGGCGGAATATAAATACTTCAAATAAATAAATAAATAGGCATGAAATAAATAAATTAATGTCATGGCTCTCTGTGATTATGTCAGCTGTCACTATTGATGGGCAAAGGCCACAATAGTTCACAATCTCCTTTATATCTGCCTTGGTGCTATGTGTCCATTCTGCTTCTATGCCGATATGCTGACAGTAAGATGATGCCGAGGAGTGGGATTCTATGCCTCCCTCAAACTGGTTGTTTTTGTTTATTTTAAATTTATTTATAGTTGCTTTTTTGTGTGTTTTAAAGCTGAAATTACAAAATTACTCTAAAAAAAAATAAAATACGATTGCAATCAAAAGAAGTGAAGGGAGGTAGGATTATGAGGGTATGCAGAAGTAAGATTTATTGCTTGACCACTCCAACAACTATCATGTCAGATTACACAGAGAAGCCATTGAAATCCACAAGCATGTGGACAACTTCAACAGAAAGGAGGAAACCATGAAAATGAACAAAATCTGGCTACCAGTATTAAGAAAAACTCAAAAATCAGAGCAGTAAATGGGAAGCAACACTCTGAGGGCAGAGGAGCCCCAAGGACTGCTAATGACTCTGAACAAAGGATGCCCCCCCCAGGCAAGAGACAAATCTTTCCAATGCTAATTAGGGTGATTAACTGAAACATTAGCACTGGCTTCCAACTGACAAAGGACTCTTGTCACACCCTGGACTCTCACAGATATATATTTACCTTCCTTGCCTAGTTTATCCATGCCTCACAACTTCTGAGGATGCCTGCCATAGATGTGGGCGAAACGTCAGGAAATAATACTTCTGGAACATGGCCACACAGCCCGAAAGACATACAACAACCCTCTGATCCCGGCCATGAAAGCCTTCGACAACAAGATTTATTTATTTATCATGTCAGAAGCGACTTGAGGATATGGCTACAATGTATTTTTAAAAACATAAAGTTAAAAACTTGACATTATACTAGATTTCCTTTGACCAGAAGCTGGCCACTTGGGGTGCCTCTGGTGTCACTGTGATTAGGTCTTCCATTGTGCATGTGGCAGGGTTCAGGCTGCATTGTAGTAAGTGGTCTGTAGTTGGTTCTTCTCCACACTCGCATGTCATGGACTCCACTTTGTGGTCCCATTTCTTAAGATTGGCTCTGCATCTTGTGGTGCCAGAGCGCAGTCTGTTCAATGCCTTTTTAGGTCACCCAGTCATCTGTGTGCCCAGGAGGGAGTTTCTCATCTGGTATCAGCCACTGATTGAGGTTCCAGGTTTTAGCCTGCCACTTTTGGACTCTCACTTGCTGAGGTATTCTGTAAATCTTAGAAGGTATTTCTGTAGGTATTTCTTGTCAGGGGATGATGGGGTGCAGAGTGGATTCCAAAATTCATCATCCTCATCTCACCTCCTTCTCCAGACTGTATTCCCATGCTGAGAAACAGCACTGGTCAAACAAACACTCCAGCAGACGAAGTCCAACTGTTGATTAACTTTATTTACATGTCTATTTACAGTTTGCATTTCTCAGCTTCAGAGCATAGCATTCATAGTCCATCTTCAGCGAATGCTCAAGCCGGACTTCACAGATAAGATAACAACATTCCTCAGTTCGGAGGAAGTTCCAACCCTCAAAGGCAGGAAATCAAGCCTGATAGGTCATAGCAATCACAACAGGCTGTCAGTCAAAACTAGTCTGCTGTTAACTATTTCATTACTGAAAAATACACACTCTTGCTCATCAGCAGTAAACACTTGATTTACATTTCATACAAATACAACCATACTCTAACATTTCTGTAGATCTTAGAAAGCCATTTTTTGCTTTAAGTTGTTGGCGTACTGAGTGATATCCAAACAGAGGATGGGCCGGAGATGTCGATGCCTTGGTGCTTTCATTATAGGCTGCTACTTCCCAACGTTTTTCAGGTGGTACAATACCGGCTAAACAGTATAATTTCTCCAGTGGTGTAGGGCGTAGACATCCTGTGATAATGCGACATATCTCATTAAGAACCACATCCACTGTTTTAATGTGGTGAGATGTATTCCACATTGGGCATGAGTATTCAGCATCAGAATAGCAAAGCACAAGGGCAGAAGTGACTTGCAGAAGTACGATCACAAGACCACTAATTACCAAAACTACATAATGAAAAGAGGTGTGATAAAGAGGGTGCTCATCCCAATATTGGGATGATAATGGGACAGCAATATAATAGTGGATTTATGCGATAATGTTCCCAATCTGAACCTTAAAGTCTCTAAAAATCTTATGGAACATTAAGAGCTGTTGTTGTTTCTCCTGCTTTTGTTGTCTTTATTTATATCTGGCCTTTTCCACAGCACTTCCAAGCACTCCTATCTCTATGGTCTACCCCTGGACCATCTCTCAGCCCATCCCTTTCTGACATTAATGTCTCTTATGTCTCGCAAGTAGGGTTTGACAAACTATCCTTTCAAGAGAAACAACTGCCACCGCATTTCATGCCATCAGAAAGTGAAATCCCAAACCAAAGGACAAAAAAAGATATATCTCCCACATCTCATCCACACCGTTCTTGCCAGCCATTTGCATTCATTTTACGATGCTGTCTGACAGTTTTCGTGACACATTAAGTGCTGTAAAACAAAAAGCAAACCATCATGAACATGGTCTCAAAGAAGAAAAAAAGGTGGCATAAGAGATGTGACATTCAAATGACTGTTTACGGTCATAAAGAGGGCCCGGCAACAGTTGTCCAAATGTCAGCTCAATGGCTATAGCACTTTTCTCCCATTTTCCAGATTAGGAACCCTCTCGTCCATGACAGCAACAGTCCAAATGACAATAAGGGTCCATTACTGCAAATGCCTCCCTATTGATGAAGATTGCTGTTGTGGTTTTCTTCCTGTTTCTTTAGTGAAAGAGACTGGGTATGGCATTCTTCCAAATGGAGACTATTTAGTCAAAGATGTCCAAGCGACTGCATGACTTGTCAAGTTTAGAAACATAAAATAGAATCAGCTTCACAGATTTGGAAGAGACTCCAAGGGCCATCCAGCTCAACCCCATTCTGAAATAAACAATCTGGAATACACAATCAAAGCACTCCTGACAGATGGCCATTCAACCTGTATTTAAAAACCTCCAGAGGAGGAAACTCCACCACCCTCTGAAGCAATGTATTCCACTATCAAACAGCCCTCACCACCAGGAGGTTTTCCCCTAATACTTAGCTGAAATCACTCTTCTTGTACTTTGAATCTATTGATCCATGTCCTCATCTCCAGCCATCTCCACCTTTCAGATATTTAAACATAACTATCATGTCTCCTGGAAGCCCCGGTGGCGAAGTGTGTTAAAGCACTGAGCTGCTGAACTTGCAGACCGAAAGGTTGCAGGTTCAAATCCCGGGAGCGGCTTGAGCGCCCGCTGTTAGCTCCAGCTCCTGCCAGCCTAGCTGTTTGAAAACATGCAAATGTGAGTAGATCAATAGGTACTGCTCCGGCGGGAAGGTAACAATGCTCCATGCAGTCATGCCGGCCACATGACCTTGGAGGTGTCTATGGACAACGCCGGCTCTTCAGCTTAGAAATGGAGATGAGCACCAACCTCCAGAGGCAGACATGACTGGACTTAATGTCAGGGGAAACCTTTACCTTATCATGTCTCCTCTCAACCCTCTCTTCTCTAAGGTAAACTCTGCTCCCTCAGTCGTTGCTCAAAGGGCTTGGCTTCCAGGTCTTTGAGAATTCTGGTCACATTTCTCTGGACATGTTCCAGCTTGTCAATATCTTTTTTGAGTTGTGGTGCCCAGAACTAGTGGACACAGATTTCCAGGTGAAAACTATAGCTTGGCTTTACAGATGGCAAGGAGATAGGTGCAGGAGCAGGAGAGAGTAAAATGGAGACTTTGTCCCAGAGACAGGTTTTTCTTAATTCCCCTAACTTCTTGCATAGCAATGACATCATGATCATCAACATCATATATTGTTACCTGCCCCTCAGCACAGTTAGAATCATAGAGTTGGAAGAGACTTTGTGGGCCATCCAGTCCATCCTCCTGCCAAGAAGCAGGAAAATCACATTCAAAGCATCCCCGACAGATGGGCATCCATCCTCTGTTTAAAAGCCTCCAGAGAAACAGAAGGAGCCTCCACCACACTCCGAGGTAGAGAGTTCCACTGCTGAACAGCTCTCTCACACAGTTAGGAAGTTATGTTGTCGAAGGCTTTCATGGCCGGGATCACAGTGTTGTTGTATGTATGGCCATGTTCCAGAAGTATTCTCTCCTGACGTTTCGCCCACATCTATGGCAAGCATCCTCAGAGGTTGAGGATGAAATCCACAAGCATGTGGACAACTTCAACAGAAAGGAGGAAACCATGAAAATGAATAAAATCTGGCTACCAGTATTAAAAAACTCAAAAATCAGAACAGTAGATGGGAAGCAACACTCTGAGGGCAGATGAGCTCCAGGGATGGCTAATGACTCTGAACAAAGGATGCCTCCCAGGCAAGAGACAAACCGTTCCAATGCTAATTAGAGTGATTAACTGCAACATTCACACAACATTCCAACTGACAAAGAATCCATCTCACACTCTGGACTTCCCACAGATATATATTAACCTTCCTTGCCTAGTTTCTCCATGCCTCACAACCTCTGAGGATGCCTGCCATAGATGTGGGTGAAACGTCAGGAGAGAATACTTCTGGAACATGGCCAGACATGGCCATACAACAACCCAGTTAGGAACTTCTTCCTAATGTTCAGGTAGAATCTCCTTTCCTGTAGCCAGGGCTCCAGGGCAGAAGAAAATAAGCATTTTCCCTCCTCCCTATGACTTCCCTTCACATCTTTATTCATGGTCCTCAGCATGTCTCCTCTCAGCCTTCTCTTCTGCAGGCTAAACATGCTCAGCTCTTTAGACCACTCCTCATAGGGTTTGTTTTCCAGACCCTTGATCATTTTAGTCACCCTCCTCTGGACACCTCCCAGCTCATCAATATCTCCCTTCAATTGTGGTGCCCAGAATTGGACACAGTGTGATTCCAGGTGTGGTCTGACCAAGGCAGAATAGAGGGGGAGCATGACTTCCCTGGTTCTATTATTTATTTATTTATTTATTTATTTACAGTATTTATATTCTGCCCTTCTCACCCCGAAGGGGACTCAGGGCGGATCACATTATATACATATAGGGCAAACCATTCAATGCCCATATACACATAGAACCAAGACAGAGACAGACGCAGAGGCAATTTAACCTTCTCCTGAGGGGATGTTCGATTCTGGCCACAGGGGGGAGCAACTGTTTCATCATCCACTGTGATGGCACTTCCTCATTCCAATGTCATAAATTAGTTAAATTTGCCTCCCCACTTTATAAGTGGTACCTTATTTCCTACTTGACAGATGCAACTATCTTTCGGGTTGCTAGGTCAGCAATGAGCAGGGGCTATTTTTTTATTTTTTTAATTGACGGGTGCTCACCCCGCCACGGGCTGGCCTCGAACTCATGACCTCATGGTCAGAGTGATTTATTGCTGCAGGCTGCTCACCAGCCTGCGCCACAGCCCGGCCCCTAGACTCTATCTAGACACTAGACTCTTGTTGATACAGGTCAAAATCCCATTGACTTTTTTTGCCACCACATGACATTGTAGGCTCATGTTCCCCTTCCTCCCCACAAGGACTTCAAGATCTTTTTCACACGTACTGCTATCGAGCCAGGCATCGCCCATTCTGTATCTTTGCATTTCATTTTTTCTGCCTAAGTGAAGTATCTTGCATTTGTCCTTGTTGAACTTCATTTTGTTCATTTCAGCCCATCATTTCTCTACTCTGTTAAGATTGTTTTGGATTCTGTTTTGGATTCTGCTCCTGTCTTCTGGAGTGTTGGCTCTCCCTCCCAACTGGGTGTCGTCTACAAACTTGATGATTATGCCTTCTAACCCTTCATCTAAGTCATTAATAAAGAGGTTGAATAAAGTTAGAACACATCACCATAAAATACATACATTAAAGCACAACATCACAAAATACATATGTTAAAATACATAATGCAAGGATTAAAATACAAGAGAATGTCAATTTAAAATTCACCATTTAAAATTGACTGGCTAAGCCTTCCAGAAGAGTTAGGCATTTGGATGCTGTTTTGAATGCTGACAGCTCATTTAGCTGTCGAATCTTTTCAACTGAGAATTGAAGCATCCAAAGAAAGTGGTCAGACAAAGTGAATCAGGGAAGGTTAACACAGAAAATGGAAGAAATCAAAGAATGTCTAACTTTTGCAATGCAAGAAATTTTACCTTGAAGGAAAATTGTATAGGCAAGCAGTGTTTTTTATTTGGGATGTCAATGCTCTCATTGCCCTCCCCATAGCTATACCTCTAGCTATGGGTCTACTGCTCTATTTCTAACCTGTGATACTTTCCTAATTGTTCCCTTATGATCATTCTACAACAGTTTCTCATTACTATACTGTGTATAGTAAAGCAAAGTGCTCATCCAGCAGTCACCAGCCAATCCTTCTGCAATGGTGTAATGTTAGAAAATGTTGACCATTTCCACTACCTTGGCTCCCACCTCTCCACATTGACACTGAAATACAACACCGTCTGAGCTCTGCGAATGGAGCATTTTTCCAAATGAAGCAGAGAGTGTTTGAGGATCGGGACATCCATAGGGACACCAAGGTGCTTGTTTATAAAGCCACTAGCTTTGCCTGGCCACGTATTGCTGTGATTTATGGGAATCCTTTGTTGGCCAGGTGGAATAGCAGTGAATAGCCTTGCAGTCTCAAAGCCTGGCCATTTTCTGGAGTAGCTGGAGCTTTTTGTTGTATGAACGTAGAGACATGGATGAGGGGTTGTGCTGCCAAGTTTAGTGTTTCTGGGATGTGTAGTTTTGTTGTTTTGTCCTAGGCCAAAATTTCATTACCCTTTTATATATATAGATTGTCCTCCCAACCCTGCTATATGCTTGCAAAATGTGGACTGTCTACAGACGTCACACTCAACTCCTGGAACGATTCCACCGGCGTTGCCTCAGAAAAATCCTGCAAATCTCTTGGGAAGACAGGCGAACAAATGTCAGCATGCTGGAAGAAGCAAAGACCACCAGCACTGAAGCGATGCTCCTACACCATCAACTCCACTGGACTGGCCACGTTGTCCAAATGCCCAATCGCCATCTCCCAAAGCAGTTGCTATACTCCCAACTCAAGAATGGGAAATGTAATGTTGGTGGTCATGAAAAGAGATTTAAAGATGGCTCAAAGCTAACCTTAAAAATGTGGCATAGACATAGAGAACTGGGAAGCCCTGGCCCTTGAGCGCTCCAGCTGGAGGTCAGCTATGTCCAGTAGTGCTGCAAAATTCGAAGAGGCATGAATGGAGGGCGAAAGGGGAAAACGTGCCAAGAAGAAGACACATCAAGCCAACTCTGACCAGGACCACCTTCCACCTGGAAAAAGATGTCCTCACAATGGAAGAACATGTGGATATGTACAGTCACCTACATATCCACCGTCAAGAAATTACACTTGGAAGGACATCATACTCAGACAACGAGGGATCACCTAAGTAAGTACTATACTATGGTGCTTATAACAAAAATTTGTGTCAGGAGTGACTTGAGAAACTGCAAGTCACTTCTGATGTGAGAGAATTGGCCGTCTGCAAGGACGTTTCCCAGGGAACGCCCGGATATTTTTGATGTTTTTACCATCCTTATGGGAGACTTCTCTCATGTTGCCACATGGAGCTAGAGCTGATAGAGGGAGCTCATCCACGCTCTCCCTGGGTTGGATTCGAACCAGCAACCTTCAGGTCAGCAACCCAACCTTCAAGTCATCAGTCCTGCAGGCAGAAGGATTTAACCCACTGTGCCACCTCGATATTTAAATCCATATTTTTTGTGTGCTTTCTCTTAAAACATCTCTTTCTGAATGCATCTATTCTCAAAATGTGTATTTTCTTTCTTTTTTTCCTGGAAAATACAGATGACTCTCAATATCCATAGATTCTGGCATCCCTGGCCTCAAAATACTGGGGAGGTTTAATTCCAAAATGCAAACTTTGATTTTGCCATTTCATATTAGAGATTGCATTTTACTGCATTGTTGAATACAATGGGATTTGTGCATCTACAGATAGTCCCCAGCAGATACCAAGGGACTGGTGTATGTATTTCTAATAGATTTGGGTCCTTTTCTGAGCAAGGAATTCCTGCCAGACTCTTCTGGTCATGTATAATGAAGTTCTTCTCTAACACAAGTCCAGGGCATAAAGGAAATTCACAAAGATTGAATTCCTCCAGCAAATCTTATTTATAGCAGAAATGGTAAACCTCTGGCCCACAAACTGTATATAGCCAATGAAGTTTCCTCATATAGCCCATGGGTTCTTGAGCTTTTTGTCTCTGACCAGTGATGAGAAATAAGCAATTGTTTAAAAAAAGAAATTAAATCTGGTCCAGAAACCAAGGCCTGTGAAGAACAGTTCAGGGAATTGGTTATGTTTAGCCTGGAGAAGAGAAAACAGAGACGTAATATGATAGTCATTCTTAATCATTTAAAGTGCTGTCATGGAAAGATGGATTGAGCTTGTTTTCTGGTGTTTCAGGATAAGATTTTAACTAATGGATCCAAATTACAAGAAAGTGGATGACCCAGAATTTCCTGGAAATAAGTGTAACTTGACAAAGGAATAGACAACCTGAATGGGTGGCTCACTCTCCATTCAAGAGTAAATAAGAAGCTGGATAGTTACAATGACTCTTCATGCAGCAGTTCCAGGTTCCATCTACACTGACATAAAATCCAGTGTAGAAAATGCACTAGTCTAGTGCAGCCACACAATACATACAGATTAATTCACTTTAGACTAGTTAGCCATTTGAGCCATCTTGACCCTAAATTAAAAATACATTCAAATCCTATAGGAAATTTTTTTAATCAAACGGGGTTTTAAAACAGAAATATTTTAAAACCCCAATGGCGCAGCAGATTAACCCACTGAGCTGCTGAACTTGCTGACCAAAAGGGTGGCAGTTCGAATCCTGGGAGCCGGGTTAACTCCTGCTGTTAGCCCCAGCTTCTGCCAACCTAGCAGTTTGAAAAATGCAAATGTGAGTAGATAAACAGGTACTACTCTGTCAGGAAAGTAAGTGCTACGTTGGTAGAAGTTGGGGCTAACAGTGGGAGCTCACTCTGCTCTCCGGATTCGAACCACCAACCTTTTGGTCAGCAAGCTCAACAGCTCAGTGGTTTAATCCGCTGCGCCATTGGAGGCTCCTAACTATAAACTGGATTATCTTGATTCCACACTGCTATATAATCCAGTTCAATGTGGATTTTATACAGCTGTGTGGAAGGGGCTTCCGAACAATGGGTTCAAATTACAGAAAAGGAGATTCCACCTGAACATTAGGAAGAACTTCCTGACTGTACGAGCTGGTCAGCAGTGGAACCCACTGTCTCAGGCATAGTAGAAGTTCCTTCTTTGGAGGCTCTTTTTATATATATATATATTAGGCTTGCTCAAATAATTCGTTTTCCCCGTTAACCGTTATTAATTCGTTATTTTCGTTTGTTTTGAAGCAATATACGGCATTGGTTGTCCACACGTCTGGATATCGCGGTTTCGAATCGCGAGAGGCCGTTTTTCGTTATGTCGTCGTTTTTTTCGTTAGGAAAAAAAAGCTTTTGCAAATCACCCAAACTCCCACCATTCAGGCCCTTTCCTTTTGCCCCTCAGCAAAAGGGGCGTCACGGGCTCAGCCAATGGGAGGGGGCGAGGGGGAAGGAGGCCGAGGAGGAGGAGGAGGAAGACGGAGGGGGGAAATGGCCGCCGCCGCCGCCTCGCCTCAGCTCAGGCCTGGTGTCTCTCTGTGAGGCGGGAAGGCGGCGGATGGAGCCGGGAATGGAGAGACCGAGAGAGACAGAGAGGGGCCCGGCGGTGAGGTTTTGACGTCTGTGCGAAGCTAGGCAAGTGGGGTTTATATATCTGTGGAAGGTCCAGGGTGGGAGAAAGAACTCTTGTCTGTGGGAGGCAAGTGTGAATGTTGCAATTGGTCACCTTGATTAGCATTGAATAGCCTTGCAGCTTCAAAGCCTGGCTGCTTCCTACCTGGGGGAATCCTTTGTTGGGAGGTATTAGCTGGCCCTGATTGTTTCCTGTCTGGAATTCCCATTTTCTGGGTGTTGTTCTTTTACTGTCCTGATTTTAGCTTTTCTGTAGCTAAAAATGCATATAAAATTGATTCTATAGGGAGGATAAATGATTGGATTTCAACTCCTACAGCTTAGCTTTCTCTGCCAATAATGGTACCATATCAAACTAAACCTCCCAAGATTCTGTAGCAGTGAGCCATCTTGGATATTGTAAGGGATTTATTATTATTATTATTATTATTATTATTATTATTATTATTATTATTAGACCTTGCTCCCAGGAAGGTGCCTTCGCTGTGGCTCCCAACTTATCTATCTACCTTTCCACATATTCTCCACATTGTGTGTATGTGTATGTATATTATATATACATGAGCCCCGATGGCGAAGTGTGTTAAAGCACTGAGCTGCTGAACTTGCAGACCGAAAGGTCCCAGGTTCAAATCCCGGGAGCAGAGTGAGTGCCCGCTGTTAGCTCCAGCTTCTGCCAACCTAGCAGCTTGAAAACATGCCAATGTGAGTAGATCAATAGGTGGCGGGAAGGTAATGGCACTCCATGTAGTCATGCCGGCCACATGACCTTGGAGGTGTCTATGGACAACACTGGCTCTTGGGCTTAGAAATGGAGATGAGCACCAACCCCCAGAGTCAGACATGACTGAACTTAACGTCAAGGGATACCTTTACCTTTACCTATACACACACACACACATTATGCAGGGACTATATATATATTCTATATACACAGTATATATCACACACACCAATTTAACAAAGTTTCAGCCACAAAAACAAAGTTTCTGAAGTAGAACAATGACTTTCACAGTAAAGACAACCCAATTTAACAGGAAATAAGACTTTCAAACCAGGAACAGATTTCTGCAATTATTAAAAAATGTTTTATTATAAAAGCTATGAAAATTCGCCAAAAATCAGAGGATAAGGGAAACGTTCCAAATTTTGGTGAGCTATCAGTGTTAAATGTGTTCTACCACTGTACCAAGTTGGAAGAAGATCACTCAAAAAATGAGGGTGGGAGAGTCCTGTAAAGTCCTCTCCCTCTGTGCTGTTTTTGGGAATTGCGCATGCGCGTCCGCCATTAACGAATTAATTTAGAAAATAACGAATTTTCGTTAATTTCGAATTTTTTGGGGGGCCAAATTCGGAAATACCATCAGAAACGAAAAGCTGCCCCCCTCTAGTTTTGAAACGAGTTTAGAATCAAATTTTTCGTGGATCGATCAAGCCTAATATATATATATATATATATATATATATATATATATATATATATATATATAGGCTCTTTTTATATATATATAAAAAGAGCCTCCAAAGAAGGAACTTCTACTATGCCTACTATATATATATATATATATATATATATACACACACACACACACACACACACACACACACACATATATATATATATAGAAGTTTTACCTTATAAGATAGAGCAAATTAACACCAAAAGAGTGAGAACATTTGATTGTATAGAAAGTAGGAAAACTGCAATTAAAAAATGATCAAAAAGGGAGGGAGAGAGAAAAACAACTAAAAACCAAAAACAAAGCTAAAGTGTCTATATATATATATATATATATATATATATATATATATATATATATATATATATTCTGAACAAATGGCAATATAAAAATGCAAAAGTACTTGGCAAAGAAACACACCAAAAAGCAAAAGCGAAAAAGCATTAGCACTGGCATTAAACACTTCGAGTAAAATCGTTAGATTAGAAGCAGCTGACATTGGTAATGTTCTAACAAAGAACTGCCAAAAACTGTTAAAGTTAAACTAAACAATCATTGTTGTTCCAGTACGACAGTTGGAAAATATAATAATAATAATAATAATAATAATAATAATAATAATAATTGAACTTCAAAGGCTCTGGCAGAAACCAGTGCAGGTGGTCCCGGTGGTGATGGGCACACTGGGTGCCGTGCCAAAAGATCTCAGCCGGCATTTGGAAACAATAGACATTGACAAAATTACGATCTGCCAACTGCAAAAGGCCACCCTACTGGGATCTGCACGCATCATCCGAAAATACATCACACAGTCCTAGACACTTGGGAAGTGTTCGACTTGTGATTTTGTGATATGAAATCCAGCATGTCTATCTTGTTTGCTGTGTCATACAATAAAATAATAATAATAATAATAATAATAATAATAATAATAATAATAATAGTAGTAGTAGTAGTAATACAAATTGTCAGGATTTCCAAGCAGTATGCCATCATTTGGTTAACAGAGAGATATAGAAGAATAATATAACGTGCATTTATAATAAATCTATATTTCATTAAGACTAGTAATAAATCATGTTCTTACTCCTAGAATAGTATATTTTTGCTTTTTAGTACATTAAGAATACTTTTAAATGTATTTCCTTAGATGGTAGAATATAAATGCCTGTATTTCAGGCAGAATTATCCTATGGTCTGTTGTATCACTTTTTATTTTAGGAATGTTCTTTTATTAAATAATATAAAGCATAATAAATTATAATATGCAGGCAGTGAGTCAGAGCATTTCTACAAATATATAGACTAGGATGTCTTAATGAACTTTGGAGGCTCTTAAACAGAGGCTGGATGGCCAGAAGTTGGGGGTACTTTGATTGTGTTTTTCCTGCATGGAGGGAGTTGAACTAGATGGCCTGTGTGGTCTCTTCCAACTCTATGGTTCTATGATTCATTTAATTCAGATACACATAAGACACAACTTGACAAGCCAAACATGATCTCCCAGTACTTTCTAGGTGATTTTAATTTTCAACTTCTCAGATTTCACTTCCTGTCTATGATTACAAAACATAAGAATAATGATCAGGTTGTTGACCATTTGACAGGTATTAATGCACATTTGGGGGACTTCTTTTCAGTTTACAAGTTTGGAAGCTGCATGAGCTTAATCTATTTACTAATGTGAGCAAGGTAGCTCTCCCCTCAGATGATGAAGGGATCTTATTTGGCCAACAAGATGAGGAGAAGGTAGGAAGCTCTCCAGGTTTACAGTCCCCAGCAGGCTACCCTGCCCATCAAACTACTGAAACCAAGCTTGAAAGAAGCCATTTCACAAAGACACTTTAAAGACAAAACGTTGAATTCCTCCTTCTGCCAAGTGCCCTGCCTTTCTTGTCCACCCAACTCCCCAGAAGCTTTAAAAGGCTTCCTATCTTGTCTATAGATTTAATATATTCATCCCCTCATCTCTTTTGCAAAATATCTTTTCTAATGCATACATAAATGCAGGTTTTTGAATGAACATCTCAGTGGGAGGCAGGCTGGTTGCTCAGTATCAGTGGAACAGAAGGTATTCCTGCATTATAAAGAATGGTCTTGGACAACTCTGGGAGCATCTAAACTGTAGAATCAATGCCGATTGACACCACTTTAACTGCATGGTACAATGTTATGTGATCATAGGAGTTATAATTTGTTGAGGAGCCAGAACTCTTTGGCAAAGAAGGCTAAAGTCCATGCAAAATTACAACTCCCATTATTCCATATCAAATGTTCTTGATTCTGTAGTGTAGATAATATATTTTCATCCAGAGATAATGCATCTTGATTTTCCTCTGCATCACTCTTTATCCCTGGATGATTTGTAATAATTTTTTTAAAGTATGGGTCAGCCAACAGTTGTAACTATGGAGAAGACAAACTAAAGACTGCCCCTCCAAATGAGGGATTTGTAGTTTGGTGAGGCCCCGAAGGCTGAATATCTTGCCAAATGACAGAGTCCACAATTCTATAGTACTTAGCCATGGCAGTTAAAGTGCTGTGGAAGAAAGTCAACAGCTATTGGAAATTAAGACTGCCTCTTTTCTTTCTAGCTTCTTCGTTATTGCAGACCTTCGCATAATCGAACTGCCAGCTCCAGTACTTAACCATACTGTTTCTGCAACTGAGCCCCTATAGTATAGCAGAGCCCACCAGACGCAAGATCATTAAAATATCATCACTTATATTATGTGGTGCTTATGTGACTTTGAACTAAATTCCTGCTATGAGAAACTTTGCAGATTCTTCCAGTAAGTGAAGGAACTCCCTGCTGAGAGATTGATTGCCAACAGCCCCCAGGACCCAAGACTCATCATGGACTTTGTTTAACCACTTGATTGACTTTCCGATTTCTCCAAGCCTCACTCTTTGTGAAGGGATTATTCCAAGCTTCCAAAGTCCATTAGTGCCAAGGACCCATTATTTCCAGCTTGGACAACAGAGCCCACACCCCTCAGAGGTAGGCACAGCAACAGTTTTGAAACCTACTAACCCCAGCTGTTCTCTCATGAAGAGAAAGCCTCATCCAATGAGAAGATGCATCCTGGAAAACACAATTTCTGACCAACCAGGGGAAGGAGCAGGATGTCTGAATACTTGTCAAACTGTATAAAATGTAGCGTACTTCTCTATATCGGTCATGTCAGTTCCTTCAGTGGTTACACTGTTCTGACCTCCATCTGGCCAGTTGAATAAATCTCTGTTTCTGCTGCCTTCATTTGATATGTCTCCTTGAACCTGATTTCAATATAGTGGTGTGAGTCGAACATTTATTCTCACCTGCCATTTCTGGTGGCTAACTGACCTCGGTAACACTTTGATTATTTCCATGTCTTTATTGTCCACTTTAAAGTTATGTAAATCCTCCATAGTCATTATTTTTGCTTTCTTGGTGTTTAACTGTAACCCTGCTTTTGCTCTTTCTTTCCTGACTTTGGTCAGCAACCATTCTGAGTTTGTGCAATTTGTTGAGTGCATCCCTCTCAAACAATAAGAATTCAGTTTTTCAAATGTTCCTTCCTTCCACAAATGTTTAGCTCTGCAATAATTTAAAACTTCAGTTGAACATTGAGAAATACAATGAAAGCATGCAAAAAAAAGAACCAAGAAAAGCTATCAAGAAAATAGAAATATAAGAGCAAATATTAGACTTCTGGGTGTACATGATTTTCAAGCATCTCTCTCCAATTCTAAAAATTTGGAAATTGAAGGAAAATGTCATTGGAGGGGTAGAATTCTTACCTGAGGATTCAGTAAACTAATTTCAGACACATAGTTTCATTGCCCACAGAGCTGCAGAAATGGCTTTACCATATGCAGTCCCAAGATAACACTTAGTTCATCTAAGGAAAAATCCAAATAACAAGCAGTTAATGTTTATCTTGCCATAATTAAGAGAATGCTCCCAAATAATTAGTGTGTAGGGGATATACATTTTCTTTTCATTCAACTTGTATCCAGATGCAGATGAAATGGGCCCAGAGGCATAATTATGGACCACTGGGAACATTTGATGGGTTTTACAGCGAGATGAATCGCAAGCTTCTCAGATTTTTAAGCAACTTTTCTTCCTTTGGCATAGAGAGTTACTTGCAATGATGTCCAGCGTGGGAGGTAAACCAAGTGTTTTATGGCCCTTTTGAGCAGATTTATGTTAAACATCAGTTTTAATGCTGCTTTAGCCATTTGTGGAAGGAAATAGATGCATGAACCTCCTCAACTGAACCTTGGGAAATAGTGTGGCAAACATAACATCTGGAATCTAACAAAACTGAAGATGAATCCCAAAACTAGCCTTGGTTTCCGAAACAGAGACATCAACAGATGGCAAGGTGTTCAATCTAATTCTGCCCATTATCTCAGGGGTTAAAAACTTAGATGAATGTGGCTAAGTAACATCAGAATATTTTTAAGATGGCAAATGTAAAAAATGAAGACTGCACCAGCCTATTTGAAAAGGCATGATTCCCTGCTCCTTTCCTCTCCCCTTGCTGAGTTAACTAAGTTCAATGCAGTTAAACTGCACTGTATGAGTCTACACTGACCATATAATGCAGTTTTAAACTGCATTATATGGCAATGTAAATGGGGCTTGAGTACAAATTAAGTTAGCACTTTGACCACAGTTTGTAATAAGCTGGAAGCAAAGAGGGAATGAAAGAGGAAACTGGGATATTTTAAAAGCAGAGTGGGAAGACAGAGCATTCATCAGGACATTTCCAGTCAGGGCTGCCGGGCTGTGGCGCAGGCTGGAAAGCAAGCCAGCTGCAACAAATCACTCTGACCAAGAGGTCATGAGTTTGAGGCCAGCTCGTGCCTGCGTCTTGTCTCTATCTCTGTTCTATGTTATGGCATTGAATGTTTGCCTTTATGTGTGCAATGTGATCCGCCCTGAGTCCCCTTCGGGGTGAGAAGGGCGGAAGATAAATGCTGTAAATAAATAAATAAATAAATTGGGACAGTTGGCGCATATACAAGTTATGTATAGCACATATATGCTGGGAGCTTCACTTGATTAGTTGGTCATTGTTATGGAGGTTTTACAACTGAAGATGTTCAAGACTAGGACCATTTGTGTGTGTTTGTGTGTTATATGGAAGGAATGTTCACCTTTTTGTTCAATCAAAACGTTAATGCTAAGGTAGGGGTGTCAAACACATTTTCACCAAGAGCCACATCAGCCTTATGGTTGACTTCAAAGGGCCTTTTTCTAACTATAGGCTGTATAAATGTAACTATGTTGCCCTGGCATCAAAAGCCTCATGGGCCACATAAAATGAGGTGATGGGTCTGATTTGGGCTGCGGACCTTGTGTTTGACATGTGTGCTGTAAGGCAAATCATGGGATTTTGTGGGACTGTAGATTTGTGACTTGACTAACATCACCCAGTGGCTTTCCATGGCTGAACTTTGGTTTCTAGAGGCCTGCCCCACCCGCGGCCAAGCAAGCTTAAGGCATGGGAGGGCAGATTGAAAGACCCCATGAAGAAACCAGACTTGCTGAAGCTGGCTGGTCTGTCGGCCCATCCATGTGAGGGGTGGAGCAACAAGTTGGAGGTGGCTGCTCCATTCCCCTCTTTCAGTTTCCTCCTGACGACATGACCCATCCTCCCATCCTATGTACAGTGCAAGTATAAACTGGTTGTGCAAGGGCCGGGTAGGAATCCCCCCCCCAAGTTTGCATGGGGGGGGGGGTTGCCTACCCCACACTGTTTCAGATGGATGTGGGAACTGAGGTGGTGTCATATAAATATGTTTCCTTGAGTACTTAATAAGATTCCAAGGCATGTTCAAGGTTAAATAGTCATTGTAGGCACCCTGGCAACCTCTTAGGGGGTGAAGGGTGGACTCCCGTGAAAATCCCCATAAGTTTTCATAAAATGGGAGCTACCCTTGGGGCTGGATTGAGGGTTCTCACTCTTGAAAAACTCTGTGATTTGGGAGAGAGCGCCTCAGGATGGCCTTCCAACTATGATCGGTCGAGAGGTGCAGACTAAGAATTCTGGTTGGCCTTTGAGATCCTTGGTACATGCATGTCCTTGAAGGTGGTGAGGAAGAGTGACACCTGGCCCAGAGACTAGGCTCAATACCAGGCCTGTAGCGAGGGGGTGGTTTTAGGGGTTCAACCCCCCCCCCCGAAATTTTTCAAGTTATAAAAAAAATCTGGTTTACTCATGAATTTTAACTGGTTAACCAAATCCCCATGCTAAGTCTATGAGATGCAAAACATTAAGAGTCCCTCCAGGCACTATCCCAAGCAGATATTGACAGGTTTGTAGCAGGGAGGGGTGTGTGCTAGGGGTTAACCCCCCCCCCCCGAAATTTTCAAAACCCCTCCCGAAAATTTTTTCTGGCTACGGCCCTGCTCAATACTACTAGGTGGTTATTCACCCATAAGTTATGTTTTTGCGTTATTACAGATTTTCCCTCTGCAGGTTATTACTAGTTCTTTCAATAAAAAGGTCAGAAAATGGCCCTTTAGATCCATGTTCTTGTGCCTGGCTCTTTATTTCATGGTGGGAGTTCAAGTTCTAACACCTGAACTGTTAATGTGGGATCTGTGTATTGATAGTGTTTAAATGCAATTTGTGTCATGCTTGTATTGCAACTGATTGCATCATCCAGATTGTACCATAATGTGGAAAGAGTTAATTGCCAAGAAGCTATGATGACCTTGATGTGTGGCTGGAACTAGGGAGTATCCAGACACAAGTGTTTGTGCATATCGATTGCATCAGTTCAGTTGAGTTCTGTCTGCCTAGAGTTTGAGTCAATTTCTGTTGGAGAACAGAACAGTCCTGTGTTCATCTGTTGTCTGCAAGTCTGTTTGTGTTGGTTATTGCTGCATACAGTAAAACTCTGTAAATAGTTTTACCAACGTCTCTGAGTGTCTCTTTTGTTCTGCATTCCACTGCTTCCATCCAACTACTGCTGCGCTGCAAATACTCTGACATGAACCGCTACATCACACTGGCTTTCACCTTAGGATTACCTTAAGTCAGAAACAAACTGAAAGAGCACGACACACCTCACTTTGACATTTTTGGTGCTAAGCAATGTACAAATACTTGTAAATGACTAAAAATACAACAATGGATTGATGCATTTTTGGCCACAAATCTGTGTTTTTTAAACAAATCAATCGCTTTAAGTCTCAAAACAGCTCCATGGGATATGTTCTGGTGGGAAACGTAGAACTTTCCTCCTCACAGTTTACTTGGCTTTGTTTAAAGCAGCCCCGCTTTGAATGATGTGCACAGTGAGATACTTCACAAACCCCTATGTGGGCACTGAGTGACAGATGGAATGCCCAGCAGTCCCTTGTTGGCACCAGAAACTCCTCTGTGAAGCAAATGAGATGATCAGTTCATTATCTGCCAAGACATCATGGAATGATTTGCTTCTACGGACCCCTCCTGGAGTGTTGTTTTGAAGTGCCTCTGCCAAAGAACATGAGAAGCGTGTTGCTCCAACAAGAGGAAGAAAGGGAGGTGAAGGTGCAGAAACAAATGATCCTTTGCCTTACCTTTGCCAATCTGTTTTCTGCTATCCTTCCATGTTTTTTTTGTAGTCGACTCATCAGTGGTGGTCAAGGTCTTTGTGCCAAAACTGTCCAAGGACCTCATTAGACACAGGATGCCCTCCATTTCTACACACTTTTAAAACAGTTTAAAGATAGAGTCACACAGAGACCATCATACGATGCAAAAGCACTTCCAGCTGTTCCAGCTGTCTTCAAAGCTCCTGATTCTTGCAGAAACAGGTAAAGGCAATTATTTACATGTAGGATGGGTACTGTTAGATTTCCCCATGTTTTAGTGTTTTATTTTTAATAACATTAAAGAGTGGCTTGTCTTGAAATGAACCTCAATGCTCCTTTTCTGACCAGTAATCCTCTTGCATGAAACTTTTATGATAATTTTTTAAAAAAAACTTTATTCTTCAGGAAATGTGCAATTTTGATATATACTTTGCTGTAGCTATATTTTCCACTTTTTTAGACCTAGATTTTGGACTTCCACAATTGTGAAGTTTCCCTTTTAAAAGAAGAAGTACTTTTAAGTAGACAACCTCTTGAGAACTTTGTTAATGAATGGTAACCAATGATCCAATATGTCAATGAGAAATTAATCTAAAAATGTACCTAGGGGAAGCTATAAGACTGTAGACAAGGAGGAAATGGATATCAGTTCAGAGCCTATAATACCTTTATATGTACTATTTAAATAGAAGACCCTTAATGAAAATATATTATCTGAGAAATGATTGTGGAAGATGAATAGCTGAAAAATATTGCACTGTATGCAACAAACACTTGCAAATGTATGTATATTTGAATGAATATATATATAAGAAAAAGAATGCAGAATGGATTCCCGAGTGATAGCTCAAAACACAGAGGATTGTGTTAAAAATGGACAAAAGTACATAGTCTATGATGGGGATGAATATATTATCCATTTTCTTTCTAAATGAAACTGAACAAAATGCTATGATAAGAAGCTCCCCACATTCATTGTGAAACTCTAGGCAGCGAGAGCACTGGAAACCAGACACCAAGCCAATAAACAATCTAATATCTTTATTAAAGAATTGAAGAAATAAAACAAAAACAAGCAGAATATATAGTCCATCAATAGACCTTCTGGGAAAGGTCAAATATAGTCCAGTATTATAAAGTCCAATGTCCAATATTAGAGTTTTAAGGTGAAAATCCAGTTAACCGAAACACACTCACACTTCCAAGCAGTTTGAGTGGGGAATAATCCGGATCTTAAGCAAGAGTTCCAAGGAGACCAGTCCAAAGGCAAGGAATTCAAGGCAAGGCAAGGCAAGGAAACAAGACAAGGCAAGGCTGGAAATAGAGGATCCAAACGCGATCCGGACTTGACTCGAAGGCGAGGCGTTGCGCCCAATCTACACATGAGTAGAATGCCACAAGGACTAGAGGCGAAGTTAACACTCCAACTGACATGTTGACACCGCGCTGGCTAGCCAGCGCGCAGAACTTTTAAGGGACTTCAAATCTCCCTTTCAAACAGGTGTCCAACACTTTTCCCAAGGGAAAAACTGACTAGAGACAACATCTTCACCAGATGCAAGCCTCCCTGGAAACTCCCAAGGGAAACGGCTTAATCTGCATTCTCTCTGCAGCTAATCTCGCGCTTCTCCTCAGACTGGCCTTCTCCGAGCGGCTCGATTCCCAAAACAGCCGCCTTTGAAAAGGAGGGGAACCGCTGGGAACAGACTCGGCTTCAAGGGCTCTTTTAATGAGCTCTGGGCTTGAATTGTCAACAGGGAGCATCTGGAAGGAAGCGGACTCTTGCTGAGTCGGCAAAATTCCCAAATCCTCATCGCTCTGGTCCGCAACGAGTACCGGGTCATGACCCGAAGGTCTCTGTGACATCACATTCATGGGATTAAGTCCCAAGATGCTGAATTCATCTTCTGCTGAAGTTTACCCACTTGCTATACTTTACTATAACGAAAAAGTAACGACATTTAATTACTCTCCTTATAGTGACCATTTTTTTCACTAACGATACTTTAGAAACACTTTAGAAACAAAATGCTGGCACCCCCTAATTTTGTAATGATTTTTAAACTTTTTTTATCAATTGCACAGCCTTGATTTCTATCTATGAAAATATGTATGTACATAAGTATGTTCCACAAAGGTTCCTAAATGGCTCGATGGATCTGGACCTAATTTAGGACACAAACCTTTCAGTATACATTTTAAAATACTGGTTGGGTTTCACCTTAAAAAATCCACCCCATTTGGGGGAAGGGCCCCCAAAACGAATAAACATGTATGTATGCAGACCTCAGATGCAACCACAAGAGGGCAGAATATAAGAAGGCTACTATAGAGAGAGAGATGACAAATGGAAGAGAGCTAGAATATCAGCAGGGAGATACTCGAGAAGTTGACATTGTAAGGATGGCTTTCTCAGAGAGCCAGGCAAGGATGGAAGCAAGCTGGAGAAGGGAGAAAGGAGTCCTTAAAATGACAAAACTCAGATAACAAATCAGTTCTTAACAGAATGAGATATATTCAGAAAATACACACCTGAGCAATAGCAGGAATATACGCTGGTGCATAATCAATGAAAAATGGCACTTTATGTACATTATAAAATGAAACATACATCTCATAAAAATAATTCTAATAAAAAGAAAGAAAAAAATCTGTGCCAAGCTTGCCATTGAAGAAATGGGCAGTTCTCAATAGAATCAACTTCTGGACACAAAGTTTTTCCTTCTTTGAGCTTCTCCTATTTCTAAGGCCTCTTCCACACAACTGTATACAATCCACATTGAACTGGATTATCTGTCTGACAGCTAATCCAGTTTAAAGCAGATATTGTGGATTATTTGCCTTGATAGTCTGGGTTATATGGCTCTGTGGAAGGACCCTAAATAGTTTGTATAATGAAATAGGTTTGGAAATAAAAAATAAATATTTTAAGTACAGTAGAGTCTCGCTTATCCAACGTAAACGGGCCAGCAGAACGTTGGATAAGCGAATATATTGGATAATAAGGAGAGATTAAGGAAAAGCCTATTAAACATCAAATTAGGTTATGATTTTACAAATTATGCACCAAAACATCATGTTAGACAACAAATTTGACAGAAAAAGTAGTTCAATACACAGTAATGTTATGTTGTAATTACTATATTTACGAATTTAGCACCAAAATATCATGATGTATTGAAAACATTGACTACAAAAATGCATTGGATAATCCAGAACGTTGGATAAGCGAGTATTGGATAAGTGAGACTCTACTATATAACCACAAATCTTTATTTTCATCAAAGAAATTACCAACAGGCCTTTATTTTGGTAGAGGAAAAGGTTGGATTTACACCTAAATTGATGAAATGGTTTCATTTTTGTATTTCACATAGTTTTAAAATTGGGTTAGGTTGCCTACCTGATGGTTGCCCATTCAAATCAGCAAGACAGAGCTCCCATCTGTCAGCTCTAGCTTGCGTGGACACGAGAGAAGCCTCCCAGCAGGATGGTAACAACACATCCGGACCTCTCCAGGGCAATGTCTCTGTAGATGGCCAATTCTCTCACACCAGAAGCAACTTGCAGCCTGTTCTTAAGTCGCTTCTGATACGATTTTTAAAAAATGGCAGTTGGTGCTGTCAAACTGCATTAAATCTACAGTGTAGACTCACCTCAGGTTATAAGTTTTACAGTTCAAATACCTGTCCATAAATGCTATGGCAGAGGTGGAGTGAGGAAATCAGATTGGCTTATAGTAAACACAAAAACTGACTTGCTGATATTTACAAAGCGTCGGCTGCCTCTGTAACACAGTATCATGGGAATAGCTGAAGGAACTTTTTAATAACTGTCAGAGGTCTCTGTAGATGCCAGTATTTTATCCAGTGCTAGGAATAGAGGCACAAGAATAAATAAATAAGATTAAAGCCTACTGTAATGTTTTCTGCTTCGTCTCAGGTAAAACAATGTTTTTTATTTTGTATTGATTTAATTGATTTGCCTTTTCTTTCACAAAGCACACACTCCCCGATTACTCTTCTGATAGCCTGAGCCACAGTGGATTTATGAGGTCTTCCATAATGCATCAAACAGTTGCTCTTTTTACCTTGCAGAGACTGTAAGCAAGCTGCAATTTTTCAATTATAACATTGACTGAGACACATTCCATCCCTCCCTTTCTCTTTTCATCTGCTAAGAAAGGAAAGGATACTCAGAGGCTGGATTTGCACTGCCATGTAATGCAGTTTGGAACCACCTTCTATGTTCAGTGTAGAATCATGTAATGCAGTTTAACTGCATTATATGATCTGCCTTGACCCTATATCACAGTTTGAAATTGCATTACATGGCAGTGTGGATGGGGCCTCAGTCATGTCTGGAGAAGTAATTTGTGAGACAGAGTAATGTCAGGATAGGCAGGGATACTGGAAGAGCACATGAACATCCTGTTGGTCAAATGTTTACTTAAATAAGGAAAAGAGAGAGAAGGGAATGTATTGATTAAAGAGTTCAGTCTTAGAAGAAAGAAATGGAGGAAAAGAGAGAAAAGATAACACTCTCTACAGCAAACATGAATGTGTGTGTTTGTGCTTTCAAAATGCCTGCCAACGTATGATAAAGGTCATAAAGTCTTCTTAGGGTGCATCCACACTGTAGAATTAATGCAGTTTGGCACCACTTTTAACTATCAAGCCCCAATCCGATTGAATCATAGGAGTTGTAGCTTTACAAGGTCTTTATCCTTCTCTGCCAAAGAGTGCTTGTGCCTCCTCAAACTACAGCTTCAAGGATCGCATAGCATTGAGCCATGACAGTTAGAGGAGTGTCAAATTTAGTCAAAACTCAGTCAGAGGTGGCTTGCCAGTTAGGTAAAGGTAAAGGTTTTTCCCTGACATTAAGCCTAGTCATGTCCAATTCTGGGGGTTGGTGCTGATCTCCATTTCTAAGCTGAAGAGTCGGTGTTGTCCATAGACACCTTCAAGGTCATGTGGCCAGCATAACTGCATGGAGTGCCATTACCTTCCCGCTGAAGCGGTACCTATTGAGCTACTCACATTTGCATGTTTTTGAACTGCTAGGGTAGCAGTAGCTAGGGCTAACAGTGGGAGCTCACCCCACTTGCCGAATTCAAACCACTGACCTTTCAGTCAGCAAGTTCAACAGTTCAGCAGTTTAACCCATTGCACCAACAGTTACTTCCTCTAAAATATCGCCTAGATCACTTGATATTCATTGGGTATCCCATGCAAGTATGAATCAGGGCAAGTACTGACCAGGGTCACCCTGAAGCACAGCAACACAATCCAGCAAGGGAGAACAAGGAGAGGTTGTTGCAAGACCATTAGAGAATCAAGTTGCAACATCGTAAGGCTTACATCAAAGCTTGACACCAATGGCTGTGTATTAGGTTCTTTGGATCTGTATACACTGGCCACATGCCCCACATTAGCAGAATGCTCCTGTTGCACCCCAAATGTCAAGAGTCAGACGCCAATTAGCGAACAAAAATAGAGTTTATTCAGCAGATAAGCCAAAAAGTAATGTTAACACAGAAAAAACCTTGAAACACTTCACTATCAGTGCTTCAAGAGCAGTTCAAACAAAAATATAATTCAGCAACACAAGCAGGTAAAAACAAAGCTAAACAAACTTAGTGCAAACTGCACTTTCTGAGTCCAAGCCCTGCCAGCCGGTTCTGTAGTTTTCAAAGGAACAGTTCCCAAAAGAAAACACCAAATTGGTCAGGAAACAAACAAACAAACTAAGAATGCAGTAGACTGCTTCCACAATGTGGATAAAGCCGAAGGCTCCAAAAGGATGGTGAAAAGACGTCGTCCGGGATTCCAAGGTCAGGTCAGGAGATAACAGCGGTGTCCAAAGAGCAAGCCAGGAGTCAAAAGCCGATAGTAGTCATCAATCACAGGGCAAAGGCAGTAGCAAGGTCACATTCCGATCCAAGGTCTGAAGAGGGTGCAGTCATCCAAAACAGGTCCACGATAAGACACAGCGAGAGCCAAGCTAGGTGATAACAGCAGATTCAAGTCATAGTCCAAGTCCAGTCTTCATGGAAACACAGAGATCCCAATGGTGCCTCAGCAACACCTTGCCACACGCAAAGTGCAGTGGCCAAACATTCCCATTTTATTCCCCTTCCTCCTGGGTGACCAAACACTCACACCCAAACACCAGGTGTCCCAAATCTACTCAGAGTCTGAGCTCCACACAGCTAGAGCTCGTGGATCTGGAGTACCTAGCAATTCGTCGGAGTCCCAATCATCCTGCCCACACTTAGCCCCATGAACACTTAAAGAACCATCCTCCCTTCTCCAAGCATCCCAATTGGGATCAGCTCCTGCAGAAACCCCAGGTTCAGAAGTATCCATAGACCCCAAATCCCCAGACATCTCTGGTGGCTGTGCCCATTCAGTGCCCGCTTGCCCAGCCACCACCTGTTCCTCAGCATCCATCTCCCCATCTGAATCTTCCTCAGAAGATCCCCCATATAGCTCTCTAAGTCGCTTCCTGCGCTACTCCTCCAGTGAACCCTCATCACGAGGGTTTTTTCTTCCTTTTCGAATTCCATCGCCATCAACCATAATCCCCGAAGGCGCAGTCACAACACCAAAGGTACGTAAGCACTCTGAAAACCACACTGGGACCAGGCGTTCAAGCAAAGCAGTTTATTCAGGGATATATATATGCAAGCAAACAGTGGAAAGAGTCAATAGATTCAGTAGTCCATAATATAATGTCCACAATAGTTCAAAAGATAGTTCTTCAAAGTCTTTCAAAGTTATAATCCACAAACAGAAATCAAAGAGTTCCAACGAAGAGTCAATGTCAGTAAGCAGCCAGGAGTTGCAGGAATCAGGGACAAGACGCAGCAAAACAACAACTGTAATCCACCTGGAAAGTATTCCTTGGAAAGCAGGGAAACCAGAGTAACAAGGCAAGGTCTACTCGAGAGTAACAAGGCACAAACTCCAACTGGGTATCCTGGAAACAGCACGGGAACGAGACAAGGATCAAGAGACAGGAACGGAGATGCTTCTCCCAAGAATGGCAATGTTGACAGCGCAACGAAAACAAGGAGCGAGGTCCCTTTAAGGAAAACTCAAGGCTACCGCTCAATGATATCCAGGGCAATCACAGCTTCACATGGGAAATTTTATTCATTGGAGCGCTTGAAAGCCAAACGTTTACTTCTTCTCAGCACTTCCCTTTGACTCCTATCCTGTGAGATAGATTGTCTGCGATCAAAAGACACATCTTCGCCTATCACAACTCCATCTGGTGAATCCAGCCTTGAGTTAACATCAGAATGTTCCCCAATTAGCTGTTCCTCTGGAAGCACAACTTCAGGCACCTACAAAGACATTGGGCTCTCATCCAAATCCCGGAGAGGTTCAAAATCCAAATCAGCCTCTGAGTCCCACTCCATCTCCTGTGGAGGGCCAGATCCTGATGGCTGAGCTATAATAGCTCAGGAGTTCTTCTGAAGGTTTACAGCAGCTTCAAACTTTGGGGACCAGGAGATGGGAGGACAACTGAGCCAGTTCTTATTCAGAATCTTCCTGCTGTTCACACAAATCACTGCAACATGAGGAGAAAGGGGCTGGCACTTACCTTTGATGTCCTTTGTCACCACAGCAGTGGTCATGGAACTCTGGAAAGCTCCTGATCATTGCTGGGTGCCTTTGCCAATATCAGCATAGGTGCCCACGTGATCTGGAGAGAGTAAGGAGAGTGATCTCTCTTTTCCCCCTCTCCTCTCCAAGCCTTGTGGTTCCTCTACTGACATTGGCAAAGGCACCTGGTGATGGACAGGAGCTCTCTGGAGCTTTGTCCGTCTTGGAAGAATCCAGGGCTACTCTGAAGCAACAATGCTTTGGACCAGCCCCAGATTTTGGGAACCATGTAGATAGCCCCTTTCTTCCTCCCTACTTTATTGCCAGAAAAATCCTGTAAGGTAGGTCAAATTGAGCAGGAACTATCAGCTCAGGATCACACTGTGTGTTTCACAACTCAGTTAGGACCTGGATGATCCAACTCCCAGTTCATTACTTCTACACGACAGAATTATAGCAGCTTGACACCACTTCAACGGCCATGGTTCCATCCTACAGAATCTTGGAATTTGTAGTTTGCTGTGGCACCTTTGCTAAGAGAGAAAGGTAAGTATCTTACAAAGCTACACATCCCAAAATGCTATCACATTGAACCTTGGCAGGTAATACAGTGTCATGCTGTTATGGTCATGTAGTGGATGAAGCCTATGTCCCCATCCCTCCTGGTGTTTAGAAAACAACTAAAAACTTGGTTATGCAAACAAGCATTCAGTGAATGACAACACTAGTGGAGCAGAAGGATGACAACCTCAGGATCAGTGCAATGTTGAAATGTTTTATGTTTATGTTTGATGGTCCATAGTTTTTATGGTCTAACTTATAGTCATATGGAATTGTTTTAGATGTGTTACATATTGTTTTGATTGTATGTGAGGCAATGAATTTTGCCATTTATTTGATGTGAACTACTTTGAGTCCCCGCAGGGGTGGGAAAAGTGGTATATAAATGCAATAGAAAAATAAACAAATGTCTCCATGTTGCACTACTTTTCTCCAATCAGAGATAGATGCTTCCAGTGAAATGAGAAATACCTAGGGGTTCCCGAAACAGAAGATCCCTCATTCCAACACAAACATATTATTATTTACTGACTACTTTGGCCTTAAAATGCAATCAGGACATTGATGGTAATAATACCAAAGCTGAAGTCTGAATAGGCGATGATGGATAGTTCCCAAAATAAGATTCGGCATCCATGCTGTGAAGGTACACCCAGCTTTTAAAAAAATGAATGAATTCTGGTGAGTATTTTTCATGTTTTTTATTATTCTCATGTGCCATGGGAGTTGAGGAATTTGATGCTCAGCAGTTGCCCTCCTGTGACTTTTTTTTGATGTGCAATAACAATGCCAGAAAGCATTAATTGTCTCTGACATGTGTTACATCAATTCTGTCTGAGCTTGTTAAATCAGCCTCTTGCTTTTTGTTTGTTTTAAAAGTTTGATCGGCTTGAGATTGCTGACTGCACATTGCAGTTAGTGAATGACGTGTGTACACTTGGGAATCCAACTCAACAAAAGACCCAGTGGGGGTTATGAATTTGCTACTGTGCAGTTTTAGTTCCCTAATGAGCTGCCATGGCTGCTCCTGTATGCATCTCTCCACAAATGGTGAGTGACCACGTGGCTCAGACTTTCTTTCTTCCTCACAAACATCTGTGGACCACTTTGTTCCCATTCACATTGCACCATCATAGCAGTACTATACCACTTTAACTATCGTGGTTCCATCTTCTGGATTTTTGTGGTTTGCAGGCTGATGTGAACTTCCATCTCCAGAATTCCATAAAATATTGCCATGGTAGTTTAAGCGGAATGATAGCACTCTAATTATGTGGTGCAAATGGGCCCAAGTTGGGGGAATCTGGACTGGATGCACCACTGGTGTTCCTCCAACTCTATTCTTGTTCTTGTGACATTGTGGACATAATTATTCTGATTTAAACTTCCACTTCCCTAGCTCTAAATGGAGAGAAGGAGAGGCAAGCACAGATCCATCATGCCTCAGCTCAGAAGCAGAGGAAAGTACCACCTTCCACAGCTCCATCAAGTGTAAGCCCAGAAGCAGATGAAAAACCTTCTTTCATCCCAACTGCCACCTCCTGACCATGGAGAGAAAGAAGAAGAGACAGACTGAGTTAGAATCATTAAATCAAAGAATTGGAATAGACCACAATGGCCATCTAATCCAACCCTCTGCCATGCAGCTACATCATGCCTGGCCCAGAAACATATGAATGCCCTTCCTTCCATCCCAACTGCTACTGCCCATCACAGATCCACCTAGAAGCAGATAAAAATTATCTCCTCGATTCCAGCTGCCACTGCCGTGGCCTCAAAGTGAGTGGAGAAGCAAAAAGCAGAGCTCCATCCTGCAGATGCCCAGAAGCAAATGAAAGGTCTGGGTTGCTGTGAGTTTTCCGGGCTGTATGGCTATGTTCCAGAAGCATTCTTTCCTGACATTTTACCTGCATCTATGGTAGGCATCCTCAGAGGTTGTGAGGTCTGTTGGAAACTAGGCAAGTGCAGTTTATATAACTGGAAAGTGCAGATTGGGAGAAAGAACTCTTGTCTGTTTGAGGCAAGTGTGAATGTTACAATTGGCCAGCTTGATTAGCATTTAATGGTGAAGGTGTCATCCCCATATCCGAACCATATAGTGGGCTTTTTTGTTGCTGTTTTCAGGGCTTGTTTTTCAAAGTGTTCCATGTAGAAATTTGATATGAGTTGCAAGGCCAAGAACAAGCCACGAGATTCCCTTAGGCAAGAAGCAGTCAGGCTTTGGATCTGCAAGACCATTAAAACAAGAGTTCTTTCTCCCAACCTGGACTTTTCACAGATATATAAACTGGCAGGGGGCCCCTGGTGGTAGTGTATTAAAGCGCTGAGCTGCTGAACTTGCGGACCAAAAGGTCCCAGGTTCAAATCCCGGGAGTGGAATGAGCGCCCGCTGTTAGCCCCAGCTCCTGCCAACGTAGCAGTTCGAAAAATGCAAATGTGAGTAGATCAATAGGTACCACTCTGGCGGGAAGGTAACGGCACTCCATGCAGTCATGCTGGCCACATGACCTTGGAGGTGTCCATGGACAACGCCGGCTCTTCGGCTTAGAAATGGAGATGAGCCAGACCCCCAGAGTCGGTCATGACTGGACTTAACGTCAGGGGAAACCTTTACCTTTATAAACTGGCAGCATGCATTCGGGTAAAAGTTTTTCCCGTTTCATTTCCAGTTTTTGTTGTGGGGCCCAATCTATTTTTTGAAAGCTTCCTGAAATTGGGAGGGTTGTTTTCAGTTGTTTTGTTTTGTGGCCTGAAAATTGGCCCATTATGGGGGTGGGCTTCCCACTCACTGGCTTCCCTTCCTGAGGTGCTCAGCTGCCTGGCAGGCACTGTGCTTCTTGTCTTCCTCCTCCTCTCTCCCTCCTGCCCTCCCTCACTTCCCCAATGCCCCAGAGTCATGGCCGGGCATCCCCACATCCAGATCTCAACAAGCAAGCAGAAGGGAACCACCGCCACTCCCTCCTTTCAATTCGGAGAATGTGGTGGGCAGTGGGGTGTGCAACACTGAGATGCACACGCAAGCTTTCCAGGCCTGCTTGCATGCCCACGCCACACACACACTTCCCCTGGAAAGAGAGTGTGTGTGTGGCAGGGTGCAGCACGTGCCTCTCAGTGCCTGCCTGCAGCCAAGTGCCGACACAGACACACACACCACACACACACACACACACACACACACACACACACACAGGGAGGGGAGCTGAGGTCCGGACATAGGGCTGCCCAGCTACAACTCCTGTGAGTGTATGTGGGAAATTGTGGGTGTGAGGGAGGGAGAGTGGGAGGAGGAGAAAGAGAAGAAGTGCGCACACATGAAATTTCGGCTCCACACGAAAACAGGCTTTCATGTCTAGTTGAGTTTTGTGTGAGGAAGGGGCTTCCTGTTTCATGCTTCTGAATAAACAGAAGCCACGAAAGACATGGAAGAAACCATTATTTCATGCACATGTCTAATATAAACCCCACTTGCTTAATTTGCAACAGGCCTCACAACCACTAGGGAGGCAGGTGAAACATCAGGAACATGGTCATACAGCCTGGAAAACTCACAGCAACCCAGTGATTCTGGCCATGAAATCCTTCAACAAAACAAAATGACAGGTCTTTCATCCATCCCAACTGCCACTGCCTGGGATTTGGAGGGAGAGAAGAAGAGAAAAGCGGAGCTCCCTCATGCCTCATCCCAGGAGAAGATGGAAGTGTCCCATCCATCCCAACTGACAGTGCTCTGGTCTTCAAGGGAGGAAAAAAGAACAAGAACAGTTCCATCATGTGTTCAGAAACAGATGAACAGCCCTCCTTCCATCCCAACTTCCCCTGCCCTGGCCTTGAAGGGAAAGAATAAGAGGCCTAGAATAATCACTTCCTACACTACCATTCCCTTTTCCTTTTATTTCATGTCTTGAGTAGATTGTAAGCCTGAGGTCAGGGAATGCTTTTGTGTGGGTTTGTTTTTTTTTTACTTCTAAAACACAGTGTACATAAAATAGGGGTGCATTATATTATTATTATTATTATTATTATTATTATTATTATTATTATTATTATTATTTAATAATTCCACAGTTGTGGAAAAGGAAAAGGTTTGGATCATTGATGTTGCCATACCAGGTGACAGTTGCATTGACGAAAAACAACAGGAAAAACTCAGCCGCTATCAGGACCTCAAGATTGAACTTCAAAGACTCTGGCAGAAACCAGTGCAAGTGGTCCCGGAGGTGATGGGCACATTGGGTGCCATGCCAAAAGATCTCAGCTGGCATTTGGAAACAATAGACATTGACAAAATTACGATCTGCCAACTGCAAAAGGCCACCCTACTGGGATCTGCACGCATCATCCAAAAATACATCACACAGTCCTAGATACTTGAGAAGTGTTCAACTTGTGATTTTGTGATACGAAATCCAGCATATCTATCTTGTTTGCTGTGTCATACAATATAATAATAATAATAATAATAATAATAATAATAATAATAATAATAACTTACTTTCTTAGGAGATCTCTCATAGTTTGAGGAGGATTGTCTTCCATCTTTGGTGTCTTGGGGGTGGGTTCTTAGGTGGCTGAGAAAATAATAATAATAATAATAATAATAATAATAATAATAATAATAATATACAAAGCAACCTTGTAAATCACTGCATGTCTCAAGCTACAAATGTTGGTTGTGTGCTCTCCACAGAGACAATAAACCATGAGATCTCAGTAAGGCAATTTCTTATGCGACTGTACGTAGCAACAACAAGGATGGCTTGACTACTACTCCATCTTCTTGTTCTCTGTTTCTTTTGCATCATGAGCATCTCTGGGGTTAAAGGAGAAATACAAGTCACAGAAGGTTTTCATTATTATTATGTAGCCCCGACACACTGTTCAATTATTCAGGGTATTATTAAAATATGAACCAAAAAAAGTTATGCATGGAAAATGTATTTTAATTTTTAAACAGAATGCCTTTTAACCTGTGTTTACAAGGCTCGAATGCATCCTTATAGCATGCAGATGGGTAGTTTTACTTTTTTATAGAAAGTTATAAGAGGCTAGTTTTTTCAGCCATTCAAATGCCCTCTGACCTACTTTATCTATTTCTCATCAAGCAAAGTCTGACCCTTTATGTTCCTGGGGTAAGCTTTGAAAAGGCTTCTCTCTACATGCTCTTGGTTCCAGAGCATGGCAGAGCTTTAAAAAATAAATCAACTGAAGAATGGCATTGAAAACTGAGATTGATAAAAAAAAAACATTTTATTAGGAACTTGAAAGTAATCATATGAGACATTCAAAGTACAAGTTATTCTCAAATGCAAATTATTAGAAGAAAACAGATCTGTACAAAAGTAAGTTCTGCATGGCTCCCATCCCACTTTCCTGGTACTTATGCAAGTGAATTTTCCCCTGCATTACGTATATGTGTTTTATTATTATAAACCGGAATATTACTTAGGACCTCATCGTATCCTGGCTTTCCTCCATTTTGAAACACTTAAAAGACATTTTAAAGACAGAGCCCCACAGAGCCCATCAAATAACACAAGAGAACTCCCATCACTTGCCAGTAGAACTCCATTTCTAAAGTGTGTAGAAACTGAGGGTTTTGGAGTTGGGGAACAATTGACTCCAGAGCTCCCCATTCGCCTAAAATGATTAAGAAATTGTGCTTATTTTAAAGTGGGATGGGAACTGTCAGATTTTGCTGTTTTAGATTGTTTTAGTGACATGAAAGTGTGGATGTTCCTGTGGCCATTCTTTAAGTGTGTCCCGATGCTTCTTTTGCCACCATTAATCATCTTGCATGCAACTTTAACAGTGTTTTCTCATTCTTCAGAAAATGCGTAATTTCAATATATTGTCGAAGGCTTTCATGGCCGGGATCACAGGGTTGTTGTATGTCTTTCGGGCTGTGTGTGCCATGTTCCAGAAGCATTCTCTCCTGACGTTTTGCCTGCCATAGATATGGGCGAAACGTCAGGAGAGAATGCTTCTGGAACATGGCCACACAGCCACACAGCCCGAAAGACATACAACAACCCAATTTTAATATATCTCTAATTTGCTGTGGTTATATTTTCCCTTTTTTGTAGACGTGGGATTCACAGTAGCAAAGTGTCATATGTATATGGATAGAGTATGGATGGAGACTACACTTCCCCATGTGATAGTTCAGTAAGCAGAGTATTTGTCTAGAAATGGACTGAGTCCATCATGTGTGGTGACAGTAAATAAAGTACCTGTTCTTCTCTTAAAAAGCAGAAGAGCAAACCACAGACCACTTACTATAATGAGGTCTGAGCCCTGCCACATGCACAATGGAGGACCTTCTTACAGCGACTCCAAGTGGCCAGCTTCTGGACAAAGGAAATCTAGTATTATGCCACATTTTTAACTTTGTGTTTTTAAATACATTATAACTGTACCCTCAGTTATCACCATGATTTATAGGAGTTGTAGGGACTGGGATTTATAGTTGACTTGCAATCTAAGAGCACTCTGAACTGCAGCAGTGATGGACCTGGAACTAACTTGGCACACAGATCCAACATGGCCAAATTTGCATACTGGTGTCCAGGAGTTATAGTTCACCCAAATTCAGAGAACACTGAACCCAACCAGTGATGGATCTGGACCAAACTTGGCGCACAGACCCAACATGGTCAACTATAAATATTGGCAGGCTTTGCAGATGATTGACTTTGGCATCAGAGAGCTATAGTTCACCCAAATTCAGAGAACACTGAACCCTTCTCATGATGGATCTGGATCAAACTAGGCACACAGACCCAACATGGCCAACTGGGAGCATTCATTAAAAACAAAAGCAAAGACAGTTTTTACTAAGAAATGGCATAACATATGACCAAACCGATACCACCTAACATCCAAAAACAAACAAGACCCTTTTCAAATAACCCGAGCATTGCTGAGTACCCAAGCTAGTAAATAAATAAATCTTAAAAAAACATAAAGGCATGAAACTCTATGATAAGAAGACAATTTGCCCCTCTTTCTGCCTCAAATGGGATGAGATCCTTAGTTAAGGATTCTGAACTAAAGGTGCATCAACATTGTAGAATGAATTCGGTTTCAGGCCACTTTCACTACCATGGACCAGTGCTATGGAATCCTGTGAATTATAGTTATGGTACCAGCACTATTTGGCAGAGAAAGCTAAAGACCTTGTAAAACTACAACTCCCATGATTCCATAGCATTGATCTATAGCAGTTAAAGTTGTGTCAAACTGCATTAATTCTACAGTGTAAGAGTCTCCTTTCTAATTTATTTTTGTTTTACCCCAACTTGTTCTGCAGAATGAAAACAAATACCGTGATCCCTATGACATTTTGCTGGAAGCTACATTCATACTGCACCCTAGGCAAATGTCACAAACATCGATAATTGTTCCAAGCAAATCCCCAACTCCTTTTATATTAGGTTTGTATTTTCCTTTTTAAACCTAAGTGAAAGATCACCTACATGCCCTTGAAGGAGCTGAACTCAATTTGCATGGATAAAAATGACAGGATGGGATGCTGGGAGATCTCCCCGTTCAATGGATTGTTCAAAATTAGGTTATATCTATGGCAGCAACAGCCAAGGAAAGCTTTTGAAACAGATGACAAAGGCCCAGAATAAAAGATATTGTGGGTGGCAGAACAACGGAGACAGAGAGCAAGGTTCAGATGGTTTCACCAATGATCTCTTCTAACACTTGAAGCGAGAGAAAATTTATGGGGCATATAACAGACAGGCGGGAAGTTTGCTCTGGATCACAGCTTGAGGCTCCATTGTTAGAACAGAATAATTCAAAGTGGCTTCTGGCCTTTCTCAGTTTCTCTCTTGCAATGTCTAAAAATGAAGCCAGATATACTCAATAGTATAGTGATTTTGCTGTGTCTTACGTTTCTTCTTTTTTAAAAATCCCTTGGGATGCACTGGAGTTTGGTTCCAGGACCACCACCACCACCACCCATAAATACCAAAATCCATGAATGCACAAGTCCTATTGTCATGGAACCCAGTTACAGGGCTTTGGTAATTCAGCCCTGTAACTGGGAGTCATAACATAAACAATCCCAGGAGCACCTGGCAGAAGAAGATAGAATATGCCTGGGAACTTGGGGCCGAAAGTATAAACAATTATAATTGGTCTAGTGTGTGAAAATGGTAGTAATGTGATATTGGGGGTGGGACTTGATGATGATATTTACGTGTGGTGTTACGTAGCATCAAAAGTTATAAAAATAGTTGTATGTAAACATTGGGTCATTCCTGACTTTTCCAAAGTCATGTGTTCTTCAATAAAGATTGGATTTGAGAGCAGCCATCTCTGATCTGCGTTCAGACTAATCCTTTGAAGTGAGCAGGACAATTAAGTCAGGAATCCAGTTCTCACCCTCCTGCAAATTTGCAGTGAAGTGATAATGAGCAGGGAAGGAGATCAAAGCCATGACGGAGCAAAGGGGCCTCCGCTGGGAGCTCTGCCGTTGGCAGAAGAGACATTGCAAGCCATAGCTTCCTCTACGGGGTACCCCAAGCCGGACGGCGTGACCCAGAGGATTCCCAGAGGGGGAAGAGGCGTTCCGGTGGCGGCAGAAACCAGTTGGGGATCTGGAGGAAGCATGCCGGAGACCGTGGCCCTGCGGTTATCCATCCTGGAAACTCACTTATCCAGGCTGTCGGATACCGTGGGGAGAATAGTGCCAATATTGGAAGAGAATCTCCAAAAAGAGCACATCCGATATGGCGCCGAGAGAGAGCCAAGCAAAGGAGGCGATTGGAGCCAGAGGGGACAGCGAGCTTCAACGCAGAGTCCCGCGGCGGCAAGGGACGAGGGAGACGAGGAATACTGGCAGGAGCTGGAGTTCCGAGACAGAATGGCGCGCGAAGTGGAGCGCCAGCGAGCTCTGGGAACTCTGAGGCCGCCATCTCCAACAGAGCTCCCAACCCCCCGAATGGGCGTCGGGGTGGAAAGGCCACTGGGGCCAGGGATCGGGTCCAGTGGATTTGCAGACGAAGGCGGAGAGGAGCGGGGGATCCAGGAAGAGGAGGAGGATGTGCCGTACGACGAGGAAAGGCGAGATGAGGGGGCTACAGCGAGGCCAGTATGCGGATGGGCGGAAGGGCCGACAGCGGCGGCAGACTTTCGGGAGCCGCGCAGAATGACCACCGGAGTGGGGCGCGGCGTGTTCCAAGGAGCCGCCCGAGGAAACCTGATGCAACCCCTCCCCATGCCTCCCAGACAGCATCAACGGGCCGCAGAATGGATGCCAAGAAGAGAAGATCTCAAACTGGAATACGGAGGGGAATCAGATGAACTGAACTTTTTTCTAATTAGCATCAGAGGATACATGGAAGACAATGTACACACATTCCCCTCCGAAGCAAGCAGGGTTCGAGCCATCGGCAACACACTAAAGCGAGGAGCAGCCAGCTGGTACGTGCAACTCCATGCCAGACACGACCCATGCCTGAGGTCAGTACCCCGCTTCCTCGCCGCACTGGAAAACCGATTCAGAGACCGGCTAGAGCAATTGAGGGCTCGAGACCAGCTGAAAGGAATAAAGCAGAGGGACAAAACAGTGCCCGAGTACGCAGAGGAATTCCTACACCTCGCGGAAAGGGTACCAGAGTGGTCTGAAGTGACCAAAGTGGAGTTATTTAAAGAGGGACTACGCCCCGAGATTTTCAGCTGGGCAGCGCACAGAGATGACCCCGAAACGCTCCAGGGATGGATTCAACTAGCGGGGCGCGTTGAATCCACCCTGGCCCAAGTAAAGCGCTTCAGGAGCAGCGGCGGCCAGCAAAGACCGGTGGCGAGAGGTCGAGGAGAAACGAGGAAGCAGGAAAGACCCGGAGGGAGGCCGGGGATTCCCTCCAGAGGAGACGACAGCAAACCTAGACCGGGATGCTTTGTATGTGGGAAGACGGGCCATCGAGCAGCAGAATGCTGGGCACGGAAGGGGGAGCCGCCAAAACCCCCAAAGCCCGAGCCAGCAACCGGGAGGCGTGCGGAGGAGGAGGTGCAAGCCCCAGAATCTCCAGAAAAATTGGTGAGTCGGGACAAACGCATGATAGTAGTGCCAATCTGCCTATCGGGGCTAGAGAATCGGGCCACCTGCAAGGCATTTGTGGATTGTGGTTGTTCCAGGAATATTATAACTCCAGAGTTAGCAGGAGCGTTGAAATGCCAGCAGATGGCGCTTGACTCCCCAATTGCGTTTTCGCAGCTAGACGGATCAGTGGCTACTGGGGAAGTATCTACAAAGGAAATACGGGAGGTCCCATGTAAAATAGGCAAATGGGAAGGAAGAATATCCTTTGTGATAGCCCCTATTGCCACATACCATGTAATATTAGGGACACCATGGCTCGAACAGGCAAATCCCGAAGTAGATTGGAGAGGAAAGAGCCTAGCATTTAAAGAACAGCAGACGCAATGGGAGATAAGCAAGATTGCAGAAGAGGAGGACGAGGGAGATGAAGAAGGTGAAATAGACCCACTGCTATTGCCACCTGAATACAGAGACTTTGTGGATGTGTTCAATCAGAAAGAGGCAAGTAAATTACCTCCCAAAAGGAATATAGAAGTAGAAATTGAAATAACCCCCGGAGCAAACTTACCAAAACCAAAAGTGTATCCCATGTCTGTGCAGGAGAAGGAGGAATTGAGGAAATACATTGATAAAAACCTGGCGCGGGGCTTCATTAAGCCATCCAATTCTCCTCTCGGGGCCCCAGTGTTATTCAGGAGAAAGAAAGACAACTCCCTAAGATTGTGCATTGATTATCGAAATTTAAATGCAATTACTAAGGACAATAAATACCCTATGCCATTAGTAAAGGATTTAATTACCGTATTGAAAAAAGGGAGCATATTTACTAAACTTGATTTAATTGAAGCATATCATAAATTAAGGATCAAACCGGAAGATACTTGGAAAACTGCATTTTCCTGCGCATTCGGCCATTTTGAATATAAAATTTTACCTTTCGGTTTAAAAAATGGAGGCGGGTGCTTTATGCAGCTTATAAATGAAATACTGCACCCATTGTTGTACAGAGGGGTATTCATATTTCTTGATGATATCTTGATTGTGACTGAAGATAAGGAAAAGCACGTGAAATTGGTCCGGGAAGTTTTGCAGAGACTAAGAGAAGCAAAGCTGTACGCAAAACTGTCCAAATGTGAATTTAATAAAACTCAAATTGACTTTCTGGGGTATCGGATATCTCCAGAAGGGTTAGCTATGGATCCAGCTAAAGTATCGGATGTAAAAGAATGGGGAGTGCCTCAAACAAGGAGGCAATTGCAATCGTTTCTGGGGTTTGCAAATTTTTATAGATCCTTCATAAAAGGCTTCGCGCAAATAACTGCACCCCTTACTGAGCTTTTAAAAACAAAAGGGAAAGGAGAGACAGCAAAAGTAAAAGCTCCTGGCGCCAAACTAAGTTGGACGCCAGAATGCCAAAAGGCATTTGAAACCCTAAAAGAATGCTTCACAGAAGGACCCATTCTAAAACACCCCGATATCAGGAGCCCTTTCATAATCCATTGCGATGCCTCAGACTGTGCGTATGGGGCAGTACTATTGCAAAAGGATCAAAATGGGAACTTAAAACCCTGTGGATATTTGTCCCGGAAGTTCAGCGAAACTGAAAAATGTTGGCCGATATGGGAAAAAGAGGCACTAGCCATATTAAAAGCCTTAGAATGCTGGCGACACTTTCTCGAAGGAAGCGGAATCCCATTTGAAATTTGGTCTGACCATAAGAACCTCCAGTATTTAAAGTCCCCTCGAAAATTGTCCCCCAAACAGATTAGATGGGCACAATACTTCAGCAGGTTCGATTTCCAATTAAAGTTTTTTCAAGGGAAGCAGAATGTCTTAGCAGATGCTCTTTCACGCATGCCTCAACACGAAGGAATACCCACAGCAAAAGAGGGAACAATATTCTCTGACAAACAATGGGGCTTAGCTGTCAGAACAAGAGCACAAACCCAAAAGGAGAACACTGTTATGGTTGAACTCGACGGAAAAGATAATTGGGGAAACGAGCTGAAACAGTCTTATGAAGGAGACCAGTGGATCGCATCCAATGCAGAACAGGGGGAGCAGAAGGGGGGATTTTGGTTTGTGAACAAGAAACTGTATATCCCAGCAACATTAAGGATCAAGATTTTGCATCGTTTTCACAACAACCAGAGCGCTGGTCATACAGGAATTACAAAAACAACAAAAGCAATAGCAAAACATTGCTGGTGGCCAGGGATGAGGAAGGACATAAAAAATTATGTTGTTCAATGTGATGATTGTGCCAGAAATAAATCGAGAGGAGGGAAGCCAATGGGATTATTACAAACAGTAGCAGAACCTACCAGACCTTGGGAATGTGTAGCTATGGACTTTGTGGGGGAACTACCGGTTAGCAAAGGACATCGTTATATTTGGACAGTATTGGACCTGTTTTCTAAACAGGCCCACTTTATAGCACTGACGAAACTACCATCAGCCGAGAAACTAGCTGAATTGTACATAAACCACATTTACAAACTGCATGGATGTCCCAGTAGAGTTGTCAGTGACAGAGGAGTACAATTCACAGCAAAATTTTGGGAAAAATTCCTGGAAATGCTAGGAGCAGAAAGGAGTTTAAGTTCTGCTTTTCACCCCATGACAAATGGGGCGGTAGAACGTACTCAGCAGACACTTGGGCAGTTCCTTCGAATGTACTCTAACATGAGACAAAATGACTGGTCTCGGTGGTTGGCTTTTGCAGAACTAGCTTTTAATTCGACTATACATTCAGCAACAAATAAAACCCCCTTTGAGGTAGTTTACGGGTATGAAATACAGCCTCTGCCCCAGCTGCCGAGATGGACAGAGAATGAGGGAACAGAGGCAGGGAAATGGAAAGCGCAAATGATGGAATGCTGGAGTCAAGTGACTGCATCCTTAAAAGAAGCACATAAAAAGTATAAAGTATTCGCAGACAGAAAGAGGGTGGAAGGTGATACATTGGAGAAAGGAGATTTAGTGTGGCTAAGTACCCAAAACATCAAACTGGGGCTACCTTCGAAAAAATTGGGCCCTAAATATATTGGACCATTTAGAATACAGGGTGTTATCAACGAGGTGACTTTCCAGTTGACATTGCCAAAAAGTTTAGGGAAAATACACCCTGTATTCCATCGTAGCTTACTGAAAAAATATATGGGTACTTTGGACAAAATGGACACATAGAATTATTGTTTTGTTTCAGGCTTGTGATGAAAGAAGAACCGAAGAGGAGGACGAAGAAAAGGAGGGCACCATGTCATGGAACCCAGTTACAGGGCTTTGGTAATTCAGCCCTGTAACTGGGAGTCATAACATAAACAATCCCAGGAGCACCTGGCAGAAGAAGATAGAATATGCCTGGGAACTTGGGGCCGAAAGTATAAACAATTATAATTGGTCTAGTGTGTGAAAATGGTAGTAATGTGATATTGGGGGTGGGACTTGATGATGATATTTACGTGTGGTGTTACGTAGCATCAAAAGTTATAAAAATAGTTGTATGTAAACATTGGGTCATTCCTGACTTTTCCAAAGTCATGTGTTCTTCAATAAAGATTGGATTTGAGAGCAGCCATCTCTGATCTGCGTTCAGACTAATCCTTTGAAGTGAGCAGGACATCCTATTATAATAAAATGATGCCCATTATCCATTACATAAAATGGGTATTTTAAAAACATTTTCAATCCATGGATGATTGAATCTGTGGATACAGAATGCATTGATATAAAGGGCTGGCTGTACATCCAGGGGTCTTAGATGGAGTTGGAAAAAGTCTTAGATGGAGTTGGAAAAAACTGAAATCATTCCACCTGAAGCCTAACCCTTGCAAGACACAAGTGTGTGCTTTCCATCTACATCAGTGTTTCTCAACCTGGGGGTTGGGACCCTTGGGGGGGTCATGAGGAAGTTGTCAGAGGGGTCACCAAAGACCCTCAGAAAACATCTTTCTAATGGTGTTGGGAACCGCTTTGACAGAGAAGGCTGGATATGGGTGAACTCAAAAACTCAAGGTCAATGCCCAACAAACCCTTCCAGTATTTTCTGTTGGTCATTGGAGTTCTGTGTGCCAAGTTTGGTTCAATTCCATTGTTGGTGGAATTCAGAACGCTCTTTGAATTTAGGTGAACTATAAATCCCAGCAACTACAACTCTCAAATGACAAAATTAATCCCACCCAACCCCATCAGTATTCAAATTAGGGTGTATCTGATATTTGTGCCAAATTTGGTCCAGTAAATGAAAATACATCCTGCATGCAAGATATTTACATTATGATTCATAACAGTAGCAAAATTACAGTTATGAAGTAGCAACAAACATTTTATGGTTGGAAGTCACTGCAACATGAGGAACTGTATTAAGGGGTCACGGCATTAGGAAGGCTGAGAAACACTGATCTCCATAATCATGAAGCCAACAGAAAACTGAAGGTTACCTGGGAAAGCCAAGAGCTTGAACACTTTTCCAACCCTAAATATTTCAGTATCACCTTAGACCAAACACTAACATTTAGGAAACACTGTGTGAACACCAAGCACAAAGTAGCTGCATGCAGTAACATCCTGCAGAAACTTACTAATAGCCCTGGCCTTGTCTGACTCAACTGCTGAGTATACCTGCCCCGTCTGGCATAAATCTGCTCACGCAAAGCAGGTGAATATAGCACTGAATGGAACATGTAGAATAATCACAGGATGTATTAAACCTACAGCTGTTGATAGACTTTAAGCTAGCTGGCATCCCCCCCCCCATGTGCGATGGGAAGTTGATGCTAATTGTTAAGAGAAATAAGGTTGAACATTGCGAAAGCCACCCACTGTAAGGCTATCAGCCTCCTCCCAGTAGACTTAAATCAAGGAAAGGTTTTATGAGAACCACCACTCCTCTTAATATTCCTGTGGACAGCAAAACCAGGCAATCCCAACTGGATGGCCCCCCATGAGGGTCTTCCTCCAGGGACAAACCAAGAATGGGCAACTTGAAAGTCCCTGAACAGACTCAGAAGCAGACTTGGGAAATCAAAAGACAACTTGGCAAAATGGCACTACCTAAAAGAATCCTCCACCTTGTGCCACCGTGGAGCAGAACAAACAACTCAGCATCTGTATGCTTGCCCACAATGCTTTATTTATTTATTTATTTATTTACAGTATTTATATTTTGCCCGTCTCACCCCGTAGGGGACTCAGGGCAGATCACATTGTACAATGTACATATATAAGGCAAACATTCTATGCCATATAAACATAGAACAGAGACAGAGACAGACGCAGAGGCAATTTAAACCTTCTCCAGCTTCCAGCTTCCTGAGGATATGCTTGATTCCGGCCACAGGGGGAGCAGCTGCTTCATCATCCACTGTGACGGCAACTTCCTCATTCCAACGGCGACTGGATGATTTTTATGGTGTCGTAAATTAGCCTCTTCACATATAAGTGATACCTAAATTTCCTACTTGATAAATGCAACTATCTTTCAGGTTGCTTAGATCAACAACAAGCAGGGGCTATTTTTTTAATTTTAATTATCGGGTGCTCACCCCGACATGGGCTGGCCTCGAACTCATGACCTCTTAGTAAGAGTGATTTATTGCAGCTGGCTGCTAACCAGCCTGGGCCACAGCCCAGCCCCCTTGCCTCATGCACAGAGGAAGAACTGTTTAAAGCTACAGACAATGCAGTCACTGTTGCCCGTTTTGGGTCTAAATCTATTTAGCGACTTGTGATCCCTTTATTTTATCAGTTTTAAACTTATCTATCAATGCAATGCTTTTGACAAAAAATACATACATTAAAGTCTTAGATAATGTTGGAACACACATAACTTGGACCTTAGCTAAATGTTAGAAAGAAAACTATTTGGTCTGTATTTTTAATGCAAAGCAAGCTGATCTGTGCTGCTGTTATTGTTCTTTATGTTTCATCCTCTCAATATTTTGCCATCCATTTCTCTGATTTAAAAGAATGTTTTCAAACCTCCACATATTGGAGATAATGTATACCAGTACCTGTACATGAGAAATAATATTTGACACAGATAGAACATAAAATAGATCAACCTTACTAGCCCTAGTCCTAAACAGGATCAGAATTCAAAATGATCTTAACAGATTAGAAAATTTGGCCTAAATTAGCAAAATGATTTTCAATAATTAGAAGCTCCTCCCTTCTGAAACTACATTTCACAGAGTTCTGTGCTGCTCCCAGCAAACACTGCTCTATCTTTTTCCCACTCCATTAATTTAGGAAAAAAGGCAAAGCAAGGCACTAAGGCAGCCTTTTTGGCTTTGGTTTGCTTTCTTGTGCTGAAAAGGAAACTGACTTTGGGAGCCTTCTGAGAATTTCAAAACTAAAACAAAAAAGGATGGGGTAAGTTTCGATTCTTCAATTTTAGCCGTGGGCCACGCCCACATGTTGGATTTTGCCTTGTAAGTACAAAACTAATTTGATCCAATATACCAGGCAAACAAAAAATGCAAACCTCTAGTTTCTAACGTCCTTTCTTGCCACATTGAATAAATCTGTTACTGTTGCCTTCAAACCCAGTTCGTTTCTTGAATCTGGATCATTGGCAGTACCGGAGCACGCTGGGCTTAAAACCCACTTTTGGTAGTTGGCTGAAATCACTCATATTGCTATATGCATTCATGAACAGTATGGATTTGGTTGTGCAATGTCACAATTCTGTAACAAGCTGGCATAACACACCCAAGGCATAACTCAATAAGTTTAAGGATTCACTACTTCTCTTTGATACACAATCTCAGCCAATATCTTTTAAATAGCTTTTAGAAATCCAGCCAAGAAACTGGCTTCTAGTTTGTTTTTTATAAACTGCAGCAGTCCACAGAAAAGCCTTCCAGATAAAGAGTTTATTGACATGCAGATACTTGACTCCAAAGAAGATAACAATGATACTTTGGCTTGATGTAAGTGCAAAGCAGCTGCAGTTAAAACTCTTGATCTCTTTATTTCTCTACTAGCCAGAACCAAAAACTGTGCTATGAATATGCAGGCAAATTTGGAACAAGACCTGGAAACTCTTGATATTTCTTCCCTGTCCCCCTTTCTGGATGAAATATGTTTTAGGTCTTTAAAGCTCTTCAAGTTCTATTGAAATCATTACTAGTTGAGGCCAAATGCCTGGCATGAAGTGTGGGATGGGGAGCTATTTTACTAACCATGATAAAACCAGACAAGTATAACCCATCATCTAATTATAATTTAGGTCAATCACAACACAGCCAAAGATTAAACTGTGTGGGTTTTAATCCATGCAACTGGAAGTCTCATTAAATGGATTTCCCCCTCTTCTCACCCAAGTTTCACTTAACAATCTGAATGAAGTCCATAGACTGGAATTAATGATTTGCATTAACATTTCAGATGAGCTTCAGTGTAAATAGCAATATTTTTATGAACATGAACCAAAGTTAGTTAAACGCTTGAACTCTTTCATGACATTCTGGGTCATACTTATAATTTAGAGAGAAACTAATGGCTCCAAGACTAGATGATGCCTGCTGTCTGTAATTTTTTCTTAATGCTCCAAGATGTAACTCACAAAATAAATACTCCAGAGCAACTTTCCATACAGAAGTTGGATTCATAAAAGGGAAAAGACGGAAAAGGAAATTCATTAATAATGATATGAACTGCAGGCCAGTGGTTAAAAGGTGGAGAGAGAAAAAATATTTCTATCAGTTTCACAGTTTATCCAAGATTCATTTGAATTACAAAATTATAGCACTATTATTCCACTTCAATTAGCATGGTTCTATTACATGGCGTTCTGAGATTGGGATTTTGACCTCAGATGCACAGATGTTCCTAAAACCATCGATTCATAGATTTCAAGGATACCATAAGGGCCATCCAGTCCAACCCCCTGTCATGCACTCAGATCCTAAAAATGGTTCCACTAGTGATCACCCGAAAGTCCCATGTAGTAGGAATTTCTCTCCGGACAAGGGGAGAATGGTGGGATCGAACATACCAGCCTCAAAATTGTATTCTTTGTGATGGGACTATAAGCAACAGTGAAGCTTGGCACAAGCTTGCCTAGGTGGGGCATTTGCACAGTCATATATTGTTCGTGTAGACTCATATAATGCAGTTTAACTGAGAAGCCCACAGGAAGGATATGAGGACAGTAACTCTCTCCCATCAAGGACCTGCACCCATAATGAAATTGTGTGCATTATTTAAGGCAAACCAATGTTATGCAATGGTTCCCATCCCACAATGCTTCTTACTATTTTCTTTGTAATCTATTTTGAACTGCCTTCACCCATCTCCAGGCACATCATCACTGTCATGGGATGGGGAAAGCACCTTTTAATCATGGGCTTCAATTTTTGTGTTCCCATCTTTGTTGTCAGAATGACGTGTATTTGTGGGCAGTTAAAATATCAGTGAAAATATCTGCTCAGTACTTTTTTCTCTTCCTATATACTTTAACCTATAATTAGTGCTGTAGCTGGTGGCACAGAAGTTTATTTATTTCATGTCAAAAGCATTGCATAACAAATACATTTTAAAATGATGAAGAAGAAAAAATTGGATGAATGGCTCAGAAGTAAAGGGTCTGTATGGTCCTTATTCTCCCCTCTAGACACTGTACCTCTTGTAGGTATAATTCACAGAGCTGTTGTGCAGCAAGAAGAATGAGGAACATAGTATGCATCTTCCTTTCAGAAAAATTTCTAGTGAACTGAAAAGTTCCTACTGATAAACCCACCTCCGGAATCATATTTACTCTTTTCCATGAGAAAACGTGATTTTGTTGTAACATTATTTCCTGATTTTTTTAAAGTATATGTGCAACCAATCTGACAGAATGAGAGGAAATAGACTCTTAGTGGGTGATGCTTAAAAACAGTAAGAGACACGTGTGGTGTGATGCAGGAGACTTTACTTCCATCTTCTTACAAGACAGAGCTACGACAAAACAAGATAGATGATTCCATAAGGTGTTTATAAATTCCATGTTAGAAGGTCCCAAATGTCCTATAGGAACTAGTCTATATATATAAAAGAGTGATGGCATCAGGGCAGCGGACAAAACAACAAAACTACAGGCCCCCCAACCTCGAAATTTGACAACACAACCCATCATTCACGGCTCTAGGTTGATACAACAAAAAGAAAAGAAAAATAAAGTCCTAATTACAGGGAGAGGAATAATAGTTTTTATCCAATTGCTGCCAGTTTGAAGGCTAAGCTCTGCCTACTTGGTCTCCTAGCAACCTACTCAGGCCAGGGGACAGGCACAGTTAGGCCTCACTTAGGCCTCTTCCACAGATTATCAGATTTTAACTGGATTATATGGCAGTGTAAACTCAAGGCTCTTCCACACAGCTATATAACCCATTTATAATCTTATATTATCTGCTTTGAACTGGATTATCTTGACTCCACACTGCCATATAATCCACTTCAGTGTGCACACTAAACATAAAGACAACCATACAACAGACATTCAATACCACCACTACCTCAACAATTTCTCACCAACATTACCAGACAACACCACAGCAACGCGTGGCCGGACACAGCTAGTATTCTCTAAAAATGGAAGTAGAACATAGCTATTGTGGCTCAGAAATATGTATAGCTTTCTCCTTCATGCTGTAAAGATTTGAATGTAAGTGGTGATGGCCTTTTCAGCATATCGGATCAGCACTTTGCATCATTGTCTGGAGACAGTGATTAATTGTGCCCAGAGGATTAATGTCTCTAATTATGCAATATACAATTAAATATGAGTGTAGACCACTGGCTTTTTTTGCCAGAGATATATAAGTAGATATCTGAGAAAGTGAGGGATTTGGAAGAACACTACATTTCCAAATAAGCAAACTGACAACTGAATAGCCATCGTGCAGCCTCATGTTGTGCAAGATTTATTGTGCTTTACCAATACAAGCATCATTCAGAGGGACTCATTTTGGTATAGAAACGATGGGGAAAATTTCCCCATCAACTATTTCCAAGTTTGATCATCAAACAAGCTTGCTCCTTCCTCATTGTGGCATCCTTTCAAATGTTTAAACGTGGATATCAGGACCCTTCTCTACCTTCTCTTCTCCAAGCTAAACATAGGGCTTCGATCATTTGGTCACCCTCCTCTGGACACATTCCAGCACATCAATATCCATGTCAACTTCTTGTTGGAGAGTTTCATTCTGGATAACATTTAACTCTGATATTGCTATTTCTAATTTCCACAAGGAGAGTGAGGTTTTACAGTTGTCCATTCAGCAAATGTTTAGCCCAGATATGAGCATTTTCCGAGATATGAGGAAGAAAAACGAGGAAGAAATAGAACATCTTCCCACTTTACCACGACTGCTGAATCTGATAATACTGAAAATTTCAACCACAGCATTTTCTTTATCAGTTGCTATTTTTTGCCAGATAAACAAGGCAGGCAGGAGGGCTGCGGATTGCCTTAAAAGAGGATTGCATTCCCAAACTCATCCAGGAAGCATGAGTCACCTTCAAAACAAAGTGCCTGCCGACACTGAAACTTTTTTACGTGGAGGAAAATCAGCAATTTTTCCAAAGAACCTGATTACTCATGAACTGTAACATTGCACATCAACACAGTACCGGTCTCTACTCGTCTATGGCAGCATAAGAAACAGCGAAGTTTCTCCTCTTGCTTTCCAAAGTGAAGCCACCGAATGCCATTCACGCTGTTGGATGCCTCCCAGCAGTAGCTGACTCCTACTCTATTCTTGTATTTTGAGGAGCGACTGAAAGGCAATGTTAAAAATTATAATCATCAATAAAGGAAGAGAAGCAGCTGACTCCTGGTTTCAGGCAAGCCTTCAGCCATCAATTAATCGCCAGATCAATATGGCGTGATGTAAAGCAGCTTAATTGAAGGGAATCAGCATTTAAGGAGCTCACGCCGCCAGCGGAAGACCAACGTCAGCAAAGTTAGCTGCTTTTCAAAACACAGGAACCTCATTTCGTTCCCGAATGCCAAGAGCAAGGGGCCAGACAGACAGAAACAGCGTGAAATGAGATATAAGGACATCACAGATAATTGACATTCAGAGTGAAACCCTTCAAAAGGAACATCTCAGACTGATTGTTCATTGACACCTGTCGGCTCGACCGGAGAGCTTGCCAGCGCATTACATCTGTATATTCACGTTCAGTAACTAACAGTGGGGAGGAATGAATTTTTTATGGCAGCATCATGATACCGACGTTGTTGCTTCCTAAAAGCAATCACATTCTGTTGCAAGAAAAGGAATGAAAGGAATCAACATCCCAGTGGGGTTTTTCTTCTTTCTTTTTTTAACTATGGCCTAATTCATAGCATTGTACAATAATAAAATTATAGAGTTGGAAAAAAACTACACAAGGGCCATCCAGTCCAACCCTATTCTGCCATGCAGAAAGAAACCATCAAAGCACTCCCAACAAATGGCCATCCAACCTCTGTTTAAAAATCTCTAGAGACTCCACCACATTTCAAAGCAGTGTACTCAGCTGCTGAACAGCTCTTACCTTCAAGGGTTTTTATTTTTATTTTTGCCTGCAGGTTGAATCAACTGTTTCATGCCCTAGTCTCTAGAGCAGCAGAAAACAAGCTGGCTCCATCTGCAATATGTGATTCTTTCCAATATTTAAAGATGGCTACCATGTAAACGGAGCCCTTAGTGGTTCAGTGAGTTTAACCGCTGAGCTGCTGAACTTGCTGACCGAAAAGTTGGCGGTTTGAATCCGGGGAGCAGGGTGAGCTCCAGCTGTTAGCAGGGCCGGTCGGAGAAAAATTTAAATATTAAGCGGGGGCGCTGAAAAGCGCCCCCCGCCGGCCCCGCCTCCTGCGCCCTGGCCCCGCCTCCCAACCAGCGAGCCCTGGCCCCGCCTCCCGCGCTGCGTGGGAGGCGGGGCCAGGGCACGCTGGGTGGAAGGCGGGGCCAGGGTTGGCCCCGCCTCCCATGCTATTCGCCCTGGCCCCGCCTCCCACGCAGCGTGGGAGGCGCGGCCAGGGTTGGAAAGAGGGAGGCTTCGCCGCCCGGGGAGGGGAGGAGGGATCGCCTCCTCCCCTCCCCGGGCGGCGAAAGAACCAGGCTTCGCCGCCCGGGGAGGGGAGGGGGGATCGCCTCCTCCCCTCCCCGGGCGGCGAAAGAACCAGGCTTCGCCGCCCGGGGAGGGGAGGGGGGATCGCCTCCTCCCCTCCCCGGGCGGCGAAAGAACCAGGCTTCGCCGCCCGGGGAGGGGAGGGGGGATCGCCTCCTCCCCTCCCCGGGCGGCGAAAGAACCAGGCTTCGCCGCCCGGGGAGGGAAGGGGGGATTGCCTCCTCCCCTCCCCGGGCGGCGAAAGAACCAGGCTTCGCCGCCCGGGGAGGGGAGGGGGGATCGCCTCCTCCCCTCCCCGGGCGGCGAAAGAACCAGGCTTCGCCGCCCGGGGAGGGGAGGGGGGATCGCCTCCTCCCCTCCCCGGGCGGCGAAAGAACCAGGCTTCGCCGCCCGGGGAGGGAAGGAGGCGATCCCTCCTCCCCTCCCCGGGCGGCGAAAGAGGGAGCCACAAGGCCAGGGCGCACTGGTCGGGCGGCGGGGCACCGTCAGAGCGGTGCCCCGCCTCCCTCCCAGCCTGACGGCGCCCCCCAGGACCTGCGCCCGAGGCGGCGGCGTCAATGGCCTTTATGGTGGGGCCGGCCCTGGCTGTTAGTCCCAGCTCCTGCCAATCTAGTAGTTTGAAAACATGCAAATGTGAGTAGATCAAAATCAGTGAGTACTGCTGCCGGCCACATGCCCTTGGAGGTGTCTATGGACAACACCAGCTCTTCGGCTTAGAAATGGAGATGAGCATCAACCCCCAGAGTTGGTCATGACTATACTTAATGTCAGGGGAAAACCTTTATCTTTACTATCATGTAAACTCTTGATCTTCTCTTCTCCAAACATAATATACACAGCTTCCTGGAGCAGATAGACCACCGAATGGCTTCATTAAGCATCTTTTGAAATAAAGAAATGAATAATTTTAATAATTTTTTTCCACCTGCAAGAAAGCATTTGAAAGCTGTAGAATTATAAACTTAATTGCAATTTGGGTCTTCTGTACAAAAATTACATATGATTATTTTATATAGAAAACAGAATTTTACTCAAATCTAGTGTACTATCAAATAGCCGCCCTGAGTCCCCTGATGGGTGAGAAGGGCGGGGTAGAAGTGATGTAATAAATAATAAATAAATAAATGTAATGCACATTGCAGACCACAGTTTTCAAAACCCTGAAACCAAAAAAACCTATTTGCTGGCAAATGTAACATGCAGCTGCAAAAAGTGCACTCTGTGAAATCTGACATCTCAGCTTCCTTTGGCGGATTACCGCGAGCTTGCATCCACTTCAGCTGATTTGAATAAAATACCTCAGTGGTTTCTTCTTCAAGTAGGTGAAATTTCTTAATTTGGGAACACTGGGATAGCTTCTTCATCTCACCAGGCGCATGGATCCACTGGCAGCCCGTTGCCAGTACTGGCTGCTTAATGGGACTCAGTATCCATGCTTTGGGTTTCAATATCCGTGGCCCAGGCCTTGCCATCCATGGCCACATTAAATTGCTCTATTTCATAGGTGCATACGAGGACGGCTATGGTGAGATCCTAGACTTTAGCCCTCAAATTGCCTTAGAGGTGCAAAAGGGAACCACAAGCAATTCTCATGGAAAAATCCCCTGACTTACTGGAATGATTTATGGGGACTAAATACTCCAAAGGTAATCATCCCAAAAAATAGGATTTAGAATCTGTGCCCGCAGGATTCTGGGGCTTGTAGTTCAGGGAAGAGTTTCCCATTCTCAGCAAGAGAAGTCCTGGGCTCACTGAATTACAAGCCACAAAACTCTGCATGTTTTTAAGTGGGACAAGAAAGTCCTATCTGATCTTGGAAAGACCAATGCTAGTCCATGTTTGTAAGCCTCATGGTACTCTGAAGAAAGTTCCCTTTTGTCTTTGCCTCACCACTTATGGTAGATTATCATAATACTCTATACGAATGTGTACCCCAATTTTGGCCATGTGTTTTAGCCAAAAAGGATGCAAACAATATGTGAAAAAAATATGGTAAAATTGAATTAAAAAAAAAGTTTTGTGCAGAAAAAATCCTCTACTGTGAAATATTCTGTGTAAATAACTGCATTTTCTGCACAGGAAAAATGTGTCAGAAGTGCTTTGACTGTGTTTTCCTAAATAACAGGGGATTGAAAAGAATGGCCTTTATGGTATCTTCTTAACTCTATGATTCTATGATGTCTGCACAGAATATGCTATTTTCTGCACAAAATGATCACACACAGATTTTGCACAAAATAAGCCCGGAATGGTGAAGATTCTCAACAGTTCAGTTTTTTCCGCAGCAGGTTTCTCATCACTTTAAAAAGGGCTTTTGAGCATTTTGATAAAAAAATATATATAGTCTTTCCATTTCAGAACCACTAGCTGCAAATGTAAGGATATGATGCATATGTATGTTTGTGTGTGCCTTCAATTTGCCTATGGACATATGATATCATGAATTTCATAGAGTTTTCATATCTACGGTATACTCAGAGCTGGTTTTGCCAGTGCTTTCCTCTTAAACATAGCATACAGCACCTGGCATTCACTGGAGAACTCCCATCCAAGTACTAACCAGGTCTGACCCTACTTGGCTTCCAGGATTAGTTCAGACTGTGTGTCTTTAGAGTTGGGCAAGTATAATCTCCCTGCAATGCATACTAAGAAATAGAGAAGAACATGAAAAAATGAAGAGTGTTTTTGCACACTCAATCCCAACTGCAACCATATTTTTATGTGCTTTTCCTTTCCTCTCCTTCACTAGAGACAAATTTGTATAAAATGTACATTCTGCAGCCATAACCACAGCACATCCCAGCCTACAACCATTCCCCAATGAAACTATGGAAGGCTTTGTTATGTTCCAGGTGGCCCTCTTATTCCAATGATACAATGATTTAACAAAATGCCTCCCAAAAGGAATGTTTTCATAAACTTTCCCCTTCCCTCCTCCTCCAATCTTGGCGCTGTCTGTCTTGAAATATGAATGCTTTGCTTGCCTGCTAGTGCCTCACAGGCAAAGAAAACCTCTACCCTCCACTAGTAATCTGCTTCAGAAATCCATCAGAGGTAAAACAATTATGTATTTCATTTGCTCTTTATTTTTTAAGCAGACACATCCTTCTCCCTCACTCCATAAAGGCGTTTTATGTGATGCCCTAAAAATGCCGAGAATGCTAACGCAGAGCATATATTTACAATGGGCTTTACAGGCTACCAAGTCTAGTACATTCTGAAATGTATTTATTACTTCTTTACTGCTGTTTTTTTTTTTTAAATGTACTTACAAGGTTAAAAAAGAGTACGAAGACTGAAAGGAGAGTTGGGGAAAATCATTGTTTGTGGATACTGGCTTTTGTTACATCCAAAAAGGTCTCGTGATCTCAAAATTGTGAGCAGGATTGTTCCATAACACATATCGCAGGACAAATGCATTTCTATTTAAAGGGAATAGAGGTAGGGCAGTATAGTGGTTAGCAGGTTGGACTTCTCAACCAAAAAACAAACAAAAACAAATTGGACCCAGTTCAGCCATCCTGGCTGCTGAGAAGCACCAGGATACTCCAACAAGCTCCTGATTGTCTCTTGACTTTGCCAAAAGCAGGTAAAGTTGCAATAAAGCAAGAAAACACTTAATACTCACCAAAGGCTGGGGAACATCATAGGACAGCTAGCAGTAGATTTGGAGTTCAGTCCACTTTTTCTTGCCCATGTAAACTCACCTGCAGTAACATGGAAGCATTCAGCCACTTCTGGTTCTGGAGGCATGTGGACTATTAGTGTTTAGATTACAACTCCTAGCATCTTCTGGCTAACATAACCCAAAAACATCAGGAGGGTATATAAATTTTGGGAAGTTGGAGTTAAAATATCAGACTAGAGTGAAGGAGACACATTCAGATCTCCAGTGACCATGAAATTAATGCTAATCAAGGTGATTAATTATGACATTCACACTTGCCTCCAACAGACAAGAGGTCTTTCTCCCACCCTGGACCTTCCACAGATATATAAACCTTCCTTGCTTAGTTTTTTCCAATATACAGTACCTCACAACCTCTGAGGATGCCTGCCATAGATGTGGATGAAACGTCAGGACAGAATACTTCTGGAACATGGCCAGGCAGCCCAGAAAACACACAACAACCCTCTTAGTATTTGGTTGATGTTGCGCCAGAATTCCCATCAATTATGCTTGGCCATCAACCATACTGATGAGGCTGATGAGCTTTGCAGTTCAAAACATCTAACTCTGGCACCATGTTGGAGGGGGTGTCATAAATAAGTAAATATTATTCCCAGGAGTTGTTGTGGGAAGGCTATCTTACAATATCTGGCTGCATTATGTAACTTTATATATACCTAGCCATGGAGCAGATGTGATTCAAAACCAACCTGGTGAATTACAAAGATGCTTCACCAAAGTTGTCTCAGTGAGCATTGGTCTCAACTAATACACCCAACCATCCCCAGCTATTGTCTCAGATATGCCTAGGAGTGCCTGGTACGCATTGGCACTGGTTACACATCAGTATCCATGGCACATTTGGATCAATGTGCTATGGATACTATGCAGTGATCATTTCACTGTCTCCCAGAAGAAGGAACATCACTGCATCCTGCTGAATGTGGATGTTGTGAAAGTGCTTAATTCTCTTCCCCAAAGATGTAAACTTCAGTTCCGTACTGAATTCTACCACATAACGCTGCTTTGTTTGAAAAACCGCTCCATGTTCTGAACTGAGGGTGTTCTGAAAAGAGAATGTAACCCCAGGGTATAGTCTGTACAATAATCATATCTAAGGCTGCCTAACAGAGAAACAAATCTGTCATGCCTCCCACTTCTGTGCCGGCAAACACCTTGCAATACATGGCTCTGCCTCTTGTTACTCATGAAAGCAAATGACTTTCACAATGGAACTACCAAAGCCACATTTATGGGCATGTCGCTGGCGGATGCGGGAAGGTCAGTTTGCTCGGGGCAAAGTCAGGAGACAATCTTGTGCAGCTTCACTAAGGCCATCCATCAATGCTACACTGGTGACACCGCCATGAGAGTGGGAGGAGGTGGGGAGATATACACGGCGCTGGTTTATGCGTCTGGAAGGAGATAATCTCGCCAAATCCCCATTGGTGAAATAAAATGGAAATGAATTGCTTCAATCTGCAGCAAAACCTACAAACACAACCGGTTTCAAGAGCTCCGTGAGCCGGTAGAATGATAAGCAGGGATGGCGGCTCTTTGTACAGCAGTGAATCAGCACATCTCTTGCTTCAGTTCAGAGGACATGGACTCCAGTCAGTTTATGGGCTAAGCAGGACTGGAGCAGCTTGAATTAATATCCTCCCGGCAGGAAGCCCATATTAGAAGGCAGAAAGGGCAGCAGGGAAGAATCCAGCAGTGCAATTGTTGCTATTGTTATTCACAGAATAACAATAGAGTTAGAAGGTAACACAAGGGCCCTTTAGTCCAACCTCCTGCCTTACAGGAATACAGAACTAAAGCACACCTGAAAGATGTTCAACCAGCTTATGTTTAAAGACCTCCAATGACAGAATCCTCCAAAGCAATCAATTCCAGTGTCAAGGACCTCTTGCAGTGAAAAAAAGATTATTCCCTGTGTATAAATAGAATTTCTGCCAACCTAGCAGTTCGAAAACATGCCAATGTGAGTAGATCAATAGGTACCGCTCCGGCGGGAAGGTAACGGCGCTCCATGCAGTCATGCTGGCCACATAACCTTGGAGGTGTCTACGGACAATGCTGGCTCTTCGGCTTAGAAATGGAGATGAGCCCCAACCCCGTCAGACACGACTAGACTTAATGTCAGGGGAAAATCTTTACCTTTAAGTAGCACTTTCTAAAATGGGGAGCTGAGCAAGATATGTCCTATGTAATTTCCTGTTTTTCTCAAGTAAGTGAAACCATGGCTATGAATTCCATCATTATGGAGGTCTTACTATTATTGGTCTTCGGTTTAGAAATGGAGATGAGCACCAACCCCCAGAGTCAGACATGACTGGACTTAATGTCAGGGGAAACCTTTACCTTTACTATAAATAGAATATGTTTTCTCATAATTTGACTCTATTGATTTCTAGCTTCTCTATGGCTTTATCTTCATGATATCCCTTCAGAAGTTTAAAGATGGCTATGGTGTCACTTCTCTGTCTTCTCCTATCCAGGCTAAACATACCCAGCTCCCTCACTTGTACTTCATAAGGTTTTGTTTCCTAACAATGATAATGTTGGTGATGACCGTGCCTCTTCCTCAGTTTAAGGCTCAAGAGGACTTACAAGAGTTAATACAAATTAAGGGTGCACTAGGCATAGGCAAACGTTCAAACAGTGGATGTGGCTCTTAATGAGACATACTGCATTCTCACAGGATGTCTACGCCCCACACCATTGGAGAAATTATACTGTTTAGCCAGTATTGCACCACCTGATATCCATCGAGAAGTAGCTGCCAGCAATGCAAGGACCAAGGCATTGACATCTCTGGCCCATCCCCTATTCGGATCTCAGCCAACATGCCAATGTCTCAAATCAAGAAATAGTTTTGTAAGATCTACAGAGATACTCACAGGAACACCCCAGCAAGCAAGAATCCAAAAGTGGCAGGTTAAAACCCGGAACCTCAATCAGTTGCTGACGCCAGATGAGAGACTCCCTCCTGGGCACACAGAAGACTGGGTGTCTTGGAAGGCGCTGCACAGACTGCGTTCTGGTACCATGAGATGCAGAGCCAACCTTAAGAAATGGGGCCACAAAGTGGACTCCACTACATGCAAGTGTGGAGAAGAGCAAACCACAGACCACCTACTACAGTGCAGTCTGAGCCCTGCCACATCCACAATGAAGGACTTTCTTATATCAACACCAGAGGCACTCCAAGTGGCCAGCTACTGGTCAAAGGATATTTAGTATAATGTCAAGTTTTTAAAACTTTTGTATTTTCAAATACATTATAACTTGTACCCTAAGTTCGCTTCTGACACAATAAATAAATAAATATAGGCAATCTTCGGCCCTCCATGTATTTTGGACTTCAACTCCCACCATTCCTAACAGCCAGAAGGCTGTTAGGAATGATGGAAGTCCAAAACACGAGGGGGAGGGCAAAGTTTGCCCATACCTGATCTACACTGTAGAATTACCCGTATATACTCGAGTATAAGCCAACCCAAATATAAGCCGAGGCACCTAATTTTACCACAAAAAAACTGGGAAAACATTGACTCCAGTATAAACCGAGATACCAATAAAATTACATTAATTGAGGCATCAGTAGTTTAAATATTTTTGAATCTTTACATCAAACTTTAATTTAAGATATGACTGTTCAACTCTGATTAAATCATTATTTTCATCTTCTTCTCTGTAAATGTGCTGCTTATGTACCCTTTTAATAATAATAGAGTGAAATAATAAATGTAATAATAATAATAAATGCAGTAAAATAATAAATGTAATAATAAATAGAGTAAAATAATAAACGTATTAATAATAATAAAAAATGAAGTAAAATAAATGTAAAAGTAACAACAATACTAGAGTAAAATAATAAATGTAATAATAATAATTAATAGAGTAAAATAATAAAAAGGTAAAGGTAAAGGTTTCTCCTAACATTAAGTCCAGTCATGTCTGACTCTGGGGGTTGGTGCTCATCTCCATTTTTAATCCGAAGAGCTGGCATTGACCATAGACACCTCCAAGGTCATGTGGCCGGAATGACTGCATGGAGTGCCGTTACCTTCCCGCCGGAGCGGTATCTATTGATCTACTCACATTTGCATGTTTTCAAACTGCTAGGTTGGCAGGAGCTGGAGCTAACAGCGGGCGCTCACTCCGCTCCCGGGATTTGAACCTGGGACCTTTTGGTCCGCAAGTTCAGCAGCTCAGTGCTTTAACACACTGCGCCACCAGGGGCCCCATACTTGAGTATAAGCCAACCTAAATATAAGCCCACCAGGACCCTCACCCGAGTATAAGCCGAGGAGGTTTTTTTCCAGTCCTAAAAAAGGGCTGAAAAACTAGGCTTATACTTGAGTCTATACAGTAACACAATTTGGCACCACTTTAAAACTGCCATGGCTCATTCCTATGAGCTGTAGTTTTGCAAGGCCTTTAGTCTTCTCTGCCAAAGAATGCTGGTGTGTCACCAAACTACAATTTCCAGGATTCCACAGCATTAAGGCATGGCAGTTCAAGTGATATCAAACTGCATTAATTCTTTGAATCCTTAACCTACAAATGTTAAAAAGCAATTAAACCATCATGACATTGTAGACAGTTACATTTCACATAACAATAACAGATGAAAGTGCGGTTATACAAGCATGGTTTCCTGTGAAAAATTAGTTCTTAAACTCTTGGTGAGATAAAAATGAGTGTGCAAAAAAAACCATGAAAGAACAATACAATATTGAAAATGAAGAACAATTTTAACCAAAATAAACTTACCAATAAATAATAATAATAATAATAATAATAATAATAATAATAATAATAATAATAATAATAATGAATCCAGACTGACAAAGTTCTGGAACACAACACACCAGACATCACAGTTGTGGAAAAGAAAAAGTTTTGGATCATTGATGTCGCCATCCCAGGTGACAGTCGCATTGACGAAAAACAACAGGAAAAACTCAGCCGCTATCAGGACCTCAAGATTGAACTTCAAAGACTCTGGCAGAAACCAGTGCAGGTGGTCCCAGTGGTGATGGGCACATTGGGTGCCGTGCCAAAAGATCTCAGCCAGCATTTGGAAACAATAGACATTGACAAAATTACGATCTGCCAGCTGCAAAAGGCCACCCTGCTGGGATCTGCGCACATCATCCGAAAATACATCACACAGTCCTAGACACTTGGGAAGTGTTCGACTTGTGATTTTGTGATATGAAATCCAGCATATCTATCTTGTTTGCTGTGTCATAATAATAATAATAATAATAATAATAATAATAATAATAATAATAATAATAATAATAAACTTTATTTCTACCCCACCACCATCTTCCAAAAGGGACTCAGGTGGTTTACAAGCACTTGTAATGTAACAATACATACGGTGCAATAAATACAGATACATCAAAGGAAAACATAATTTACATGATCAATACATAAAACAATACCACAATAAAATCAATAAACCCTAAAATAAACATCGATAAAACATTACGGTAATTATAGACATAAAATGAGTAACAACCAACCAGTCATACAAAGTGCTTTCAGTGAAAACCAATGGGTCTACAATTTAATCCTTTAGGGCTCTATACCTATTGAAAAGCTTGGTTAAAGAGCCAAGTTTTTAGGTTGGATCGAATTACCAGTATTTCAGTGACAAGTGTGGGCATGGTTTTGGCTGATGAGATAGTCAAGTAAATCAGGATTTATGTTGTTGTGTCCCTTCAAGATGTTTAGACTAAGAGCGACCCTAAGTCTAAAATTTAGGTCAGTACCTGATGATGATGATGTTGATGATGATGATGATGATGATACTTTATTTGTATTGCACCCTATCTCCCCGAGGGGACTCAGGGTGGATTCCAGCATACACAAACGCAAAGGCAAACATTCAATGCTTAAAAACAACAAAACACAGATAAAGATAAAGGCTTCCCCTTCTAGCTCAGAGAGGTGGTGCTCATCTCCAGTTCTGGAGGGTGGTACTCATCTCCATTTCTAAGTCAAAGAGCCTGTGTTGTCCATAGACACCTCCTAGGTCATGTAGCCGGCATGACTGAATAGAGCGCTGTTTACCTTCCTGCTGAGGCAGTACCTATTGATCTACTCACATTTGCATGTTTTCGAACTGCTAATGTTATAGCTCAGCCATCAGGATCTGGCCCTCCACAGGAGATGGAGTGGGACTCAGAGGCTGATTTGGATTTTGAGCCTCTCCGAGATTTGGATCAGAGCCCAATGTCTTTGCAGGTGCCTGAAGTTGTGCTTCCAGAGGAACAGCTAATGGGGGAACATTCCGACGTTAACTCAAGGCTGGATTCACCAGATGGAGTTGTGATAGGGGAGGATGTGTCTTTTGATTGCAGACAATCTATCTCACAGGATAGGAGTCAAAGGGAAGTGCTGAGAAGAAGTAAACATTTGGCTCTCAAGTGCTGTAATGAATAAACTTTCCCATGTGAAGCTGTGATTGCCCTGGATCTCATTGAGCGGTAGCCTTGAGGTTTCCTTAAGGGGACCTCGCTCCTTGTTTTCGTTGCGGTGTCAACATTGCCATTCTTGGGAGAAGCATCTCCATTCCTGTCTCTTGATCCTTGCCTTGTTCCTGTGCTGTTTCCAGGATACCCAGTTGGAGTTCGTGCCTTGTTACTCTCGGGTAGGCCTCGCCTTGTTACTCTGTTTTCCCTGCTTTCCAAGGAATACCTTCCAGGTGGATTACAGTTGTTATTTTGCTGCGTCTTGTCCCTGATTCCTGCAACCCCTGGCTGCTTACTGACATTGACTCTTCATTGGAACCCTTTGAGTTCTGTTTGTGGATTATAACTTTGAAAGACCTTGAAGAACTATCTTTTGAACTATTGTGGACATTATATGTCAAGGACAGAACGCCACCAGATAAAGTTCAACACAGTTTATTAAAGTTACAGAACTAAAAGTGCCCGTATGAAACAAAGGACTAGGCAAACACTTGCCTTCAGTGTAAAAATACACAAAAAAGACTCCGCTGATACTAAAAGCGGTACAAAAGATAAACCGGATTAAACAGGAGTTTAATCCGGGTTAAACAGAAAATGCTTACTTCAGCCTGGCAATTAGAACAAACAAAAGCTGATAAACAAAGATTCAAAGAAACATAAAAAGCTGGCAGCAGATTCCTCTCTGCTACTTCGAAAGCTGCCAATGAGTAACTAAGGTTGTTACTCCTCCGTGCAACAAACAGAATCCGGATCCAGGCGCTTCAATCAGGGTAGCAACGGTCAGCAGGGTCCCAGTCCGGTCCGAGGTCGAAAGCCAGGTACAGATGTCTTTGGTTCACCAATTCCACCGAAAGCCACAGAAGGGGTAGTCCGAGGTCGTAGTCAGTCAGTCAGTCCAACGTCAATCCAGAATAGGCAATTAATGTCCGTCAAGAAGACGACGGAGGTCCAAGCTAATAAGATTAAACACAGGTTGCACAACAAAAGCCCACACTGTTCCTCCCGCCGTCTATGCCCAGTGTCGTTGGTAACTTACGTATTCAGCAAACGAAACACACCCGTCTTCAGGAAATTCCCAACAAGAGCCCAAGCGTCCGTCCAGATTACCTTGCCCAACGCAATTAGCCCTGGATTCAAGACCCCATTTTATGCCAGTTTACAACTCCTCATCGCTATCAGCTGTTACCCTAATTCCAGGTGCCTCATCATCATCATCCTCATCAGAGCTAAAACATCTTTGACTACGCCCCACAGCATCCCCAGCTGTGGATCCCGTTCCATCCCTCCAACTCGTCCACGGGTCCGATCCTGCAACCCGCCAGTCGCTTCCCATGCTATCATTACCAGGAACACCCAAATCCTCCCTCACACGAGTCCATTCCATGTCATCCTCCTCTTCCTCCATTCCCTCGGTAAAACCCTCAAAGGAATCTTCGTCTGTTGGTTCTGCAAATAAGTCCCGCAGCCGTTTCCTCTCTCGCTCCTCAAGAGAGTCTGACTCTCGAGGAGTCTTACGACCACGTCTCCCAGTATTGGAGCCATAAGGCTCAACCATAACATTATATTATGGACTACTGAATCTATTTACTCTTTCTGCTCTTTGCTTGCATATATATATATATATATATATATATATATATATATATCCCTCAATAAACTGCTTTGCTTGAACACCTGGCCCCAGAGTGGTTTTCAGAGTGCTCACGTACCTTTGGGATGCAACAGCTAAGTTGGCAGAAGCCTGGGCTAACAAGGGAGCTCACTCCATCCTGTGGACTCAAACCACCAACCTTGCAGTCAACAAATTCAGCAACTCAGCAGTTTAATCCATTGCACCACCGCGATCACTTAAAGGGCTGCTTCCCAAAATGGATGAGAGTTGGACTCCTAGGAACCCACTGAAGGCCATTCCACTGTCGGGAGTTTCTACTACCACCATGAGTACCACCAATATTCCTCCCACCACTGCAGTTGATATTTATGATGCAGGCAGGTCTAAGAGTGTCCTGTAGTAACATAGGATTTTGCCAACATGCAGGAAAAAGCATTCTCTTTTCTACTGGAATATAAACCAAGAGCCAAAATACATTCTCATGTGGTGCCACTGTGTTATTTTAGCCTTCCTGTTTTATTCATGGGCATAACTTACTCCTGCTCTACATTGGCTCCCGCAAACGGAGATAATTCAGTGATACATTTCTATTTAAATGACATGACCAAGAGCTTTCCCACACCATGTATTATGGTAATGGAAGTAACGTTGAGCCTCAGATGTCACAGTTCCGGACAGGTCTCCCAGCAGAATGGGCCATCTTCAGTTTCATACCACAGAAAGATAAAATAAGAGCGCATTGCTTTGCCACTTTATCTCTGGCTCCATAAAGTCCCCCATTCCATTTTTTTTAAGTCGTAGTACATCAATAACCGGCAGTATATTCTAAGTGATTGAATAAAAAGTTATATTTAATTGACAAATCAATGAGCTAGAGTAGGGCGCCGAGGTCATATAGATTGTCTTATCCGGGCCAATTTCACTCAACTTGCCCTTTCCCGCTGGTCTTCCATCAATGCATTTTGCTTGCCAATCCCTCAAACAACTCTTAATTACGGGCCACGGCCATTTGTCTTCAAATATCACACAACGATGGAATCCATGCATCAATAAATGCGACTCAAAAGCTGTTTTCCACCCCACTGGAGAGTTAATTGCTTCCAGGGCTGAAGCACTGGCAGTAATTCTTTACATTTCGGAGTGAGGTTTTTCAAGGTCCCGTAATGTCGGAAGACAAATTTGTGGAGCCAAATTAAAAAGAGCGGGGAATGTGGCTGAGAGATATAAGGAGCTGTCCAGGGTGCTGTTTCTATGCTGGACATTCATTACCAACCAAGGAAGGAGGTAATAGTACAATAGCAGAGCACACGTTTTGCATACGGAAAAAGCTCTGGTGCAATCATTGTCCTTAGTTAAGGACAGGGGATTTCTTTAGCTCTTGGCTGGTATATATGCCCTTAAAGAGCTGCAGCTAGACTAGGTAATGCCACACTAGATGGACCACTATAAAACACTGGCCAGAATTCTCTATCACTGTCTATGTTGTGTAACTTTACAAAAACTCTGTTACACAGCAGCGGCATTAAGAAGCCCTATTAGTGAAATGCAGAGATAAGTAACAGGACACTGCCAAGTATCATGGTGTACATAAGATTGTCTGATACACACCAGCACTCCCTAATAGGTGTCCCATGGTGCACTGTTTTCATTGTGCATCAATCTCAATGTGTAATGTTGCTTTGCTGGCTCATAGAATCATAGAGTTGGAAGAGACCTCATGGGCCATCCAATCCAACCCCCTGCAAGAAGCAGGAAAATCGCATTCAAAGCACCCCTGACAGATGGCCGTCCAGCCTTTGCTTAAAAGCCTCCAAAGAAGGAGCCTCCACCACAGTCCGGGGCAGAGAGTTCCACTGCTGAACAGCTCTCACAGTGAGGAAGTTCTTCCTGATGTTCAGGTGGAATCTCCTTTCCTGTAGTTTGAAGCCATTGTTCCGTGTCCTAGTCTCCAGGGCAGCAGAAAAGAAGCTTGCTCCCTCCTCCCTATGACTTCCCCTCACATATTTGTACACGGCTATCATGTGTCCTCTCAACCTTCTCTTCTGCAGGCTAAACATGCCCAGCTTTTTAAGCCACTCCTCACACAGCTTGTTCTCCAGACCGTTAATCGTTTTAGTAGCCCTCCTGTGGAGGCTTTCCAGCTTGTCAACATCTCCCTTCAATTGTGGTGCCCAGAATTGGACACAGTATTCCAGGTGTGGTCTGACCAAGGCAGAAAAGAGGGGTAGTATGATTTCCCTGGATCTAGATGTTATACCCCTATTTATGCTGGCCAAAATCCTATTGGCTCCTATCTGTAGTACCATAGCAGTCCTTACTGACTATAGACATTGCGAAACTGTCCAATTCTATATTCTGTAGATGTAAGTCCATGTATGACGACATAAGTCCCATAAGGCCAGATTAATAACTGGAGCGGGTTACAGACAGTGGTCAACCCTCCTCAATTCAAGGTGCAGGTTATCACCTATAAAGCCCTAAGCGGTTTGGGACCGGCTTATCTCTGCTATCGCCTCCTCCCCTATGAACTCACGTGGGCCCTGAGATCTTCCAGGGAGGCCCTTCTCTCACTCCCAGCTCCGTCTCAAGTACGGTTGGCAGGGACGAGAGAGAGGGCCTTCTCGGTGGTGGCCCCTCGACTCTGGAACTCACTCCCAAGGGAGATTAAACTAGCTCCCTTGTTGTCTATCTTCTGCAGGGACCTAAAAACTTGGTTGTTCCAATGTGCTTCTGATTGAAGAGGCTCACATGTCACATATTTTGTTTACAAACTCGTGGGCACTTTATCATCACCCCACATTTTACAGGTTTTGATGTTTTAATACGACTGTTTCTTGTCCTTCCCCGCCCGTCCCTATCGTATCTATGGACCTTACCCAGAGGTTTGCACTAGTCATCCTCTATATATCTAGCAACTGCTGGCTAGGTTTTAAGTGATTTGTCATGTTATGTTGTTTTATATTATGTTCTTACATTGTGTTTTAAATTCATGGGTTATGTGTCAATTTATGTTGTGACTGGATTGTTTTTATGTAAGCCACCCCAAGTCCCTTCAGGGAGATGGAGGCGGGGTACGAGAATAAAGTTATTGATGTTGTTGTTGTTGTTGTTGACTGTTGTTGTTGTTGTTGTTGTTGTTGTTGTTAATATGTGAAGTTTGGCTACTGATCTGAATTCTGCTATAGGGATTCCATGTCCCAGTTATTGTCAGCTATTGTCAGTCTCAGACAATTACTTCCATTGAATCAATGAGATTAGCTTACATCACGGATGTAACAGTCTTGGACAGCAATTACTCACAAAGTGACCCATTTAAGGTGGAATCAGGTGTCAAACAGGGATGTGTTATTGCTCCAACCTTATTCTTCATCTCCATCACTATGATACTGCACCTTGTTGATGGGAGGCTTCCCACCGGTGTGGAAATCATCTATCAGACAGGTGGCAAGCTATTTAACCTCAGCAGACTGAAAGCCAAAACTAAGGTCACATATGCTGATGATAATGTGGTCTGTGCCCATTCAGCAGAAGACCTACAAGCCACACACCTTTTATTTATTTATCTATTTACAGTATTTATATTCCGCCCTTCTCACCCCGAAGGGGACTCAGGGCAGATCAAATTATACACACATAGGGCAAACATTCAATGCCCATAAACACATCAAACAGAGACCGAGACAGACAGACGCAGAGGCAAGTTAACCTTCTCCTGAGGGGATGTTTGATTCTGGCCACAGGGGGGAGCAGCTGCTTCATCATCCACTCTGGCGGCACTTCCTCATTCCAGGTCATAAATTAGTTAACCTTGCCTCCCCACTTTTTTTTATAAGTAGTACCTTATTTCCTACTTGATAGATGCAACTATCTTTCAGGTTGCTAGGTCAGCAACGAGCAGGGGCTATTTTTATTTTTAATTGACGGGTGCTCACCCCGCCACAGGCTGGCCTCGAACTCATGACCTCATGGTCAGAGTGATTTATTGCAGCTGCTCAACAGCCTGTGCCACAGCCTGGCCTTTGCAGAAGCATACAAAAACTTTGGCCTTGCACTGAACATTGCATTGTCACAGGTTGTCTACGCCCCACACCACTGGAGAAATTATACTGTTTAGCCAGTATTGTGTTCGTGTTTTGTTGATATGTGGTGAAATGTTTGATCTATTGTTGCTGTGGAAGTGTGTGTATTTCGTTCCGGCAAGCATTCCAGCAGTCAAGAGGTTAATTGCAGCAAGCCCTGATTGATTGCTAGAAGGGCAAAGGACAAAGACTTCCGTTTGAGCTACGTGACAGGAAGATATGTCACAGGCTGTGGAATGCAAGGGAAGTGCTTCAGTGTACTGATAACGGCAGGCTAAAACCCGGAACTTCAAGCCATGCCTAAGTACACAGAAGACTGGGCGACTTGGAAGGCTCTGAACAGACCGCGCTCTGGCACCATGAGATATAGAGCCAACCTTAAGAAATGGGGACACAATGTGATGTCCACGACATGCAAGTGTGGAGAAGAGCAAACCACAGACCACCAATTACAATGCAGTCTGATCCCTGCCACATGCGCAATGGAGGACCTTCTTATAGAAACACCAGAGGCACTCCAAGTGGCCAGCTACTGGTCAAAGGGCATTTCGTATAATGCCAAGTTTTTAACTTTGTTTGTGTTTTCAAATACCTTACAACTCTACCCTCGGTTAGCTTCTGATAATAAATAGGAAAACACTTTGAGATAAGAGTGATTTGAATTAAGAGCTAAGTCACAGACACATTAATCTCTTAACCCAAGATATCACTGTATACATAGTACACACACACATGTATATGCCTCTGTATATAAACATACATACTGTGATGTCTCAGGGACCTTTGGCCCATGACCCCGCAGCCATCATAGATCAAACTGAAGAGGATTTGGGCTTTTTCCCATCTCAGCAAGATTCTGTTCCATTCCAGATGCCCCCTGTTGACATTTTTGTGCCACAGCCAATTAGGGACGCCCTTGAAACAGAGCCTGATTCCCCGGAAAGTGTTGTGTTTGATAGGAAGGCCTTTCTCAAAACACATCGCTCCCATAAGCAGTTTCTAAGATGAAGCGCGAGATTAGCGGAGAGAGACTATTGTAATTAATCCGTTTCCTTTGGGAAGTTTTGGGGAGGCAGGCATGTTGAAACAGCTTCGTTCTCTGGGAAGATTTGGGGAGTTAAACACCTATTGGGGGAAGCTCTTGAACTTCCATAAAAGTTCTGCACTGAGCTTTCCCTATCGCGGTGTCAACGTGACTATTCAAAGAAGAACATCGACTCTTGTTTCCGAGCTTCTAAGCAGCCCTCCGGTGTGCTTACTCACGAGTAGACCGGGAGTTGCGTTTTCACTCCTGTTCAAGTTTGGACTGCATTTCAGATCCACCACGAATTTACCTTGCCTAGCCTCGAATCCTTGTCTGGACTTTACTTCAAGAATCTCCCTGCAAATCCTTGCTCTTTCCCCACTCAAACTTCCAAAGAGTTTGAGTGTGTTTCGGTTATTGGATTATAGACTTTGGACTCTAATACTGGACATATAACTTCATTTATTTGGACTATTTTTATCTTTTCTAAAAGGACAATTGCTTGACTATATACTCTGCATACTTTTGTTTTATTCTTTTATTACATTAATAAAGATATTAGATTGATTATTGGCCTCCGTGTTGGTTTCCAGTGTTCGCGCTGCTTAGGGGTGTTACACATACTATCAATCAACTGATCAATGGTGGAGGTCCTGCATCATTAGATGTAGCTCCAAAACCTTTCAATGCCCCAAGTGAAGGATTTTTGAGTTACTACTGATGGAGAGAGTCAGCATGGTCTATGACTGTGGTGACCAGGCTTCAAATACCAGCACAGCCGGAAACCCACTAGGTCAGTGATTCTCAACCTGTGGGTCCCCAGGTGTTTTGGCATAAAACTCCTAGAAATCCCAGCCAGTTTACCAGCTGTTAGGTTTTCTGAGAGTTGAAGATCAAAACATCTGAGGAACCACAGGTTGAGAACCACTGCACTAGGTGGTCTTGAGCTGGTCATACTCTCTCTACCTCAAAAGATTGCAATGGAAAATGTTCCCTGATCAAATCTTGCCAAGAAAACCCTATGATGGATTTGTGGGAAGGTTTCCAAGTACTGTGGTTGTCCCAGCTGAAGTATCTCAGAAACCCTTCTCCTGGCTTGTTAGGGTTTGGTCCATTGGTCATTAACAGCCATAAACATGAACCTAAAAAGATTTTAAAAAATTAAGTCCAACTTACAATCCTGCAAATATTGACAGAGATTTTTATTTTATCTATTATCTGTCTTTATCCATATCCATAAATGCACAGACATGCACAGCATGCATACACATAATAGACCTAATTAATGCAGATGGTTTACATAACTTTAAAGTGAGTGATGAAGACATCAAAGTATGTAAAGATTTCCCATACCTTGGCTCAGTCATTAATCAAAACAGGAATGCAGTCAAAAAATCAGTAGAGTAGGACTGGAAAAGCAGCCATGAAGCAACGAGATAAGATCCTCAAGTGTAAATGCATAGCATTCAACATCAAAATAATCTACACCATAGTATTTTCAAGTTTGAAAAGATATTTTAAAATGGTAGGGTTGAAATAAAACTCATAACTTTAAACAGTTGTATTTAGAAAAGTGGATCTTGTCTTCTCCTGGGACTTCCCAACATTGTACAACCATTCCTTGCCAGGCAGAATTCTCAAAAGTATTGTGGTCTAGATTCTATATCAGAAGTGTCTGGTTTTTTAAAAATGAACCAAGCAAGAGAGCAAATTCTTCTCATATTAGCTTTGTTAAATCACACAAAGTTTTATTAGCAAATGAAGATCATAAATTTTTAGAGCTGGAAGGGGGCAAAGGGGCCACCTGATACAACCTCTGCCATTTGGGAATACACAAATAAATTACTTCCGAATGATACTTATGTAAGCTCTGTTTAAAGCCCTCCAAAGAAGGAGAGTCCACGAACCTCCCAAAGCAGTCTATTCAATTTCTTACAGTTCTTACAGTCAAGCACTAATAGATGTTTATGCCCTATTTGCCTAATACCTAAACCATGAAGATGTTAATATCCTAAACTCCTACCAAGTTCACTCTCCCTTCTTAACACCATGGTTCAACATGCCCTTTACTACTAGTTTCTCATTGCAATCAATCCAGCCTATCAGATCCAACAAGGACACTGGGGACATTGCAGAGAAGTGAAAATGAATATCTTAATTACCTGCTATAATTTATTGGATATAGGCAACTGAGTCGATGGATTTCCCAAATTAACGCACAGTGTCCTTGAAAGTAGGCATGAAATACAGCTAAGATCTTTTTCGTTAAGGACGTTTTTCAAGCCTCAAGTTCCATTTAAATAGATTGGTGATGACAGGAAGAGATAGGCACATCTTCTGCCTGTTTCTTCTTCCTATCAAAAGCTGTTGGCTTAAAAATATGGAACTGCAAAGCCGTGGTCAATGAATATGCTTTCATTGTTGAAGACCTTTCAAGTCCTGGAAGAAACAATCAGCATCCCTGCCTGCTCATCCTTTTAATTCATCTATCAAACTTCTTAGGATTTTTCCTCTAGAAGAGATCATTAATGTGACATGCAACCTGGCATTATTCTTCAGAGAGCTGCTCCCCCCTGTGGCCAGAATCGAACATCCCCTCAGGAGAAGGTTAAACTGCCTCTGTGTCTGTCTGTCTCTGTCTCGGTGCTATGTGTTTATGGGCATTGAATGTTTGCCCTATATGTATATAATGTGATCCGCCCTGAGTCCCCTTCAGGGTGAGAAGGGCGGAATATAAATACTGTAAATAAATAAATAAATAACTTGGGAAAGATACTTTACCGTATTGGCCATGTTGGTAGTAGTGGTTGTAATCCAAAGGCTTCAGCCCAGTCGCTAATTGGATAATCCATTGATTCAGCTACCAAAGGATAAGTCAATGCTTAGACAAATTCCATTAGATGTATTCTAGATGGGTATCAATAGGAGATGACTCATTGACTCAATTGTTGAATGGCGAGTCAACGTGAAGATGGATCTAATTGATTCAATAGGTACACAGTGGTTGGGACTAACAGTCACATTTACGATTTAAGTCAGAGTGTGAATCACATGGCCTTCCAGATGTTCCTCTGGAAGGCCCAATGTTCCTATTCCAACCAAGGCTCTTAGAAACTGCAATCATTAACATACATAACATCCCCGTTTCATTTTGCCCAATATTAATTGCACTGAGAATTAGATTGGAATTGTACCTAGAGTGATGAATCTTTAACTTATCTATATTGAATAAGACTGTGTAGTCTTACTATTAACTTATACAAGTGTCATCTTAAGAGCCAGTTATCAGATTGTGAGAAGGAGGTGTGTCAGCTTGTAATCTGACCACAAGAAGGTGGATGGTTCCACTGGCATAGTAGTAGTATACCAGTAGGTGTACCAGTAAGTAAAACTGAAACAATAAGGCTGTGCCCTTATGATGGCTGTTATGGTGGACTGAAAGGAGGGTCGGAGCAGAAGGTATAACTTATGACTTTATCATAACAGGCAAGCAAATCCCAATGACTTTGGCTGGAATTTATCACAAAATGTCACTTCTCTCGCACCGTTTTCCCAGTGGAAGACAGCCTAGAAAGCATTTCTTCTATATAAACAAATAATTTGTTATTGACTTCATTTTGTTAATTAAAAAAACCTTTCCTCAGTCTCCCCCATCCTCACAAGGCAACAGCAAAAGGTTTATCCTGCTGTAATAGCTATTGGTCTTCCTCAAGAGATAAACTCCTTACTTATGCAGATATATGTTGTTGAAGGCTTTCATGGCCAGAATCACAGGGTGGTTGTGTGTTTTCCGGGCTGTATGGCCATGTTCCAGAAGTATTCTCTCCTGATGTTTCACCCACATCTATGGCAGGCAACCTCTGAGGATGCCTGCCATAGATGTGGGTGAAACGTCAGGAGAGAATACTTCTGGAACATGGCCATACAGCCTGGAAAACACACAACAACCCTATGCAGATATAACTAAATAGCTAGTCAGTCACTAGTGAATGTCTTAAAACCTGTTGTCGGTTGTTGTTATTTATTCATTCAGTTGCTTTCGGCTTTTTGTGACCTCATGGACCAGCTCACGGCAGAGCTCCTTGTTGGCCATTGCCACCCCCAGCTCCTTCAAGGTCAAGCCAGTCCCTTCAAGTATCACATCCATCCATCTTGCCCTGGGTCAGCTCCTCTTCCTTTTTTCCTTCCATTTTCCCCATCACCATTCTCTTCTCCAAGCTTCCCTGTCTTCTCATGATATGGCCAAAGTACTTCAACTTTGCCTCTGACAGCCTTCCCTCCAGTGAGCAGTTGGGCATTATTTCCTGGAGGATGGACTGATTGGATCTTCTTGTGGTCCAAGGCACTCTCAGGATTTTCCTCCAAAACTCTCTGAGCCTTCCTTATGATACAACTCTCACATCCATAGGTTACTACAGGGAATACCATTGCTTTAACTATGCAGACGTTCGTTGCAGTGTGATGTCTCTACTCGACTATTTTATGGAGATTGGTCATTGCTCTCCTCCCAAGAAGTAAATGTCTTCTGATTTCCTGGCTGCAGTCTTCATCTGCAGTAATCTCCGGGCTGTGGTGCAGGCTGGTTAGCAGCCAGCTGCAATAAATCACTTTGACCAAGAGGTCATGAGTTCGAGGCCAGCCCGTGTCGGGGTGAGCACCCGACAATTAAAATAAAAAATAGCCCCTGCTCGTTGTTGAACTAAGCAACCCCAAAGATAGTTGCATCTATCAAGTAGGAAATTTAGTTACCACTTATATGTGGGGAGGCTAATTTACGACACCATAAAAATCATCCAGCCACTGTTGGAATGAGGAAGTTACCGTCGCAGTGGATGATGAAGCCGCTGCTCCCCCTGTGGCCGGAATCAAGCATACCCTCAGGAAGCTGGAAGCTGAAGAAGGTTTAAATTGCCTCTGCATCTGTCTCTGTCTCTGTTCTATGTTTATATGGCATTGAATGTTTGCCTTATATATGTACAATGTGATCCGCCCTGAGTCCCTTTCGGGGTGAGAAGGGCGGAATATAAATACTGTAAATAAATAAATATAAAGTCTATCACTGCCTCCACATTTTCTCCCTCTATTTTCCAGTTATCAGCCGGTCTGGTTGCCATCATCTTGGTTTTTTATGTTTAACTGCAACCCAGCTTTTGCACTTTCCTCTTTCACCTTGGTGATAAGGCTCCTCAGCTCCTCTTCACTTTCAGCCATCAAAGTAGTATCATCTGCATATCTGATGTTGTTTCTTCCAGCAATTTTAGCTCCAGCCTATGATTCATCAAGCCCCGCATGTTACATGATGTGTTCTGCGAACAAGTTGAATAGGGAGGGTGAAAGTATGCAGCCCTGCCGTACTCCTTTCCCAATCTTGAACCAGTCTGTTGATCCATACTCTGTTCTTACTGTGGCTTCTTGGTTGTTATACAGATTTCTCAGGAGACAGACAAGATGACTTGGTATCCCCATACCACCAAGAACATGCCACAATTTATTATGACTTATTATAACAATTTATTGTTGTGACAATTTTCTATGACTACCAGTTGTCGATAGTCATAGAAAATTAATGTTTTTCAAAGAAAAACGAAATCTGAGTGACTTAGCCTGCTCAAATCCACACTGCAAATATTCAGCCTTTTCTCTTCTCTCCCCAAAACTGTGTGGGATTTCAGCACATATCCAGCCCTGTCTTTAAAGCTGAATAACGGCATATAAAGAAACAGATAGAGATAAATTAATTGTATATGTTTTAAGCACCCTGTTAAGGCTTTCATTGCTGAGGGAGGGAGGTGATATCACAACTCGGAAAACTGGTTTTAGGTTATATTTCTTTCCTCTTTCTCGAGAAAGCGCTGGGCTGCATCCATCATTTTAAGGAGATGAAAATAATGCTCCTTGCATTCATTTCATTGCTTTTCCGGCCTGGCTGGTATGTTAATCCAGTACATAAAGTCCTGTGTGAATAAGTCAATAACCTCCTCTGTTCCTCATTTATCCACATTAGCTTGCAGCTGGGTAGACCTGTAAATATGGTCATTATTGCATTTAAGGGCATCGATCAATTATGGCAGAGGTGGGCAAAAAGCATCCTTCCAGAGTTTGTTTTCTGCAGTTCTCAACATGCTTCATCATTGACTGGCTTCCTCAGGCTGTTGGGAGTTGCAGATCAACAAAATCTAGAAGGCTATGCAATCCTATTGAGAGACCATCTGTGGCAATAATACAGGTCTATACAGGAAAATAATTGTGCATCTTTGCTACAGAGTTGAAAAAGTTTTAATCCATTTTAACTACCATGGCGCCATACTGTGAAATTCTGCAATTTTCAATTTGATGAAGAGCTTTGGGCGCATCTACACTGTAAAACCAATGTAGTTTGATTACAGTCTAACTGCCATGGCTCAATTCTATGGAATACTGGAAGTTGTAGTTTAGGAAGGCACCAACACTCATTCGCAGAGAAGACAAAAGACCTTGAAAACAACAACTCCCATGATTTCATAGCACTCAACCAACACAGTTCAAGTGCTGTCAAACTACATTAATTCTACAGTGCAGATGTGCCCTTATGAAGGCAGATGTTGACAAGCTGGAAAGCGTCCAGAGGAGGGCAACTAAATGATCAAAGGTCTGGAGAACAAGCCCTATGAGGAGAGGCTTAAAGAACTGGGCATGTTTAGCCTGCAGAAGAGAAGGCTGAGAGGAGACATGATGAAGCCATGTATAAATATGTGAGGCGAAGTCATAGGGAGGAGGGAGCAAGATTGTTTTCTGCTGCCCTGCAGACTAGGACGTGGAACAATGGCTTCAAACTACAGGAAAGTAGTTCCTGAACATTAGGAAGAACTTCCTCACTGTGAGAGCTGTTCATCAGTGGAACTTTCTGCCTCAGAGTGTGGTGGAGGCTCCTTCTTTGGAGGCTTTTAAGCAGAGGCTGGATGGCCATCTGTCAGGGGTGCTTTGAATGTGATTTCCTGGTTCTTGGCAGGGGGTTGGACTGGATGGCCCATGAGGTCTCTTCCAACTCTACTACTCTATAATTCTATGGTTCTATTATTGTCAGCGCTCTCGTTCAGGAGAGTAAGCTATTACCTATTATTTGATTAATTTTTCTGTACCACAACACTGGCAAGGCAGCCAAAGCATCTTACAAAAAATGTAAAGCAAACTCCAGCTAAAAATCTTGTCCGAAATCATGTTGGGCCCTTAGATCTTCATAAGTGGCCTCCAGGAATTAGAACTGTTCTGCTGTGAAACATCTATATAAAATAGGAGGCTGTTGTTGCATCAAAGTGTAACAGAGACAGTAAACCGCCCAATGTGTATTGGTGCACAATGTGCATAAACATTCTGTGTCCCTGATGTGTCTTTCTCATCAATCAGTATTATGTACCGTTGTGCATTGCATTTGCATTTCACACCAATACACATCTCCTGTTACATATCTTCTCAACTTAAAAAAAATTCTTTGCACCTCTCCAATGTCCAATATATACCTAACATATGGTAAAATATAACATAGGATCCCAAGACCTATTTAAGGTAAAGGTAAAGGTTTTCCCCTGAAATTAAGTCTAGTTGAGTCCAACTCTGGAGGGTGGTGCTCATCTCCATTTCTAAACCGAAGAGCCGGCGTTGTCCATAGACACCTCCAAGGTCATGTGACCAACATGACTGCATACAGCACCGTTATCTTCCCGCTGGAGATTGATCTACTATTGATAGATCTACCTATTGATCTACTCACATTGGCATGTTTTTGAACTGCTAGGTAGGCAAAAGCTGGGGCTAACAGTGGGAGCTCACCCCGCTCCTTAGATTCGAACTGCAGACCTTTAGGACAGCGAGTTCAGCAGCTCAGCGGTTGAACCTGCTGTGACACCAGAGGCTCCTACTTATGAAAGTTAAAAACACAATCAAACAGATAATTTTGTTAAAAAGTACTCAGAAGCCTTCAAAATATTATTAAAATAATTAAACATTATTAAAAGAAATAAAAAGATTTAAGTACAGTACAGCACACCACACCACATTCAAACATATTTTATAGCACACCAGTCTATGTAGCTCAATAAAATATTTTGATGCTTATTTATGCTAATGTGTTTGAGAACAGTTAGAGGGAAGAGATACGCAAGGAAGGCAGCTACCAGCTCAAAATACTTTTCATTCACCTTAGCCAATATCTTGAAATGATTGTGCTTGAGAATCGAAGACCACAAGAGCCATATAGTCCAACCCCTGCCATGCTTAAAGATCTCCAAAGAAGGAAAATCCGCCACTCTTAAGGCAGCACACTCCACTGTCAAACAGCTCTTACTGTCAGGAAGGTTTTGTAATTTTTCCTGTATATTTGATTCCATCGCTAAATATCGTAGTCTCTGGATCAGTCCTAAACTACCTTGTTCCATCTGTAACCTGGCCTTCAAAGCAAATATAAAAACAAAGTGGGAGAGGCAAACTTCTGTCTTTATATATTCCAAATGAATATGATCAATGATGGCAAAGAGTTTCCAAAAGCAAGAACATTAATGCTTTGGCACCATCCAGTGGGCAGGAAGGAGATCTGCATCAGCTTTAAGTTGGATCATTTGACATAAGTTGTATTATTAGCCACACACTACTTGTAGTTGTCCTCAGCTCCATCCCAGGGGCTTATTGCATTCCCTGCAACCTCAGAGTTTCATCTTTTGACACTCTTTCTTGTTTCATTTCAAATGTCTGATCAAAGGGTTTTCAAGTTGGAAGACTTCAGGAATGATTTTTCAATGTCTTCTGAGCAGCACTAATAAGTGTTAGGGCCCTTTCAGACAACATCATCATCCAAGATAAATAATTGGGTAAAAAATGGCAGTACCTGACAGCAAATCTAAACACAGAGCTGTCAGTCACAGTAAATGCTCCCACGCTGTCCTAACATGTCCATTTGTATCAGATTTTAGAAATCTGCAAGATAGGCACGAGAAATCTGCAGGAAGTTTACTTTTTTCTTTTTAATTGATTCTCTGAGATGTGCGAGACCTCAGATATCTAAATGCGCACACAAGCAGATTTATTGACATTATCTCTCCTCACTCTCCTGTTGGCTTTACTTTTCACCTCTTGAACCCTATTTCCTTTTGGGGTCACTTGCCTGCCATGCTGGTGCCCACTGTGTACATTCAGGCTGTGCTTAATTTCATAAACATCAGAACACAGGAATAGTTGCAGAGAGTTCTCATGTGAATTGCTTTCTAATTGTGCTCCCATTTAGCCACCTGTGTGTCTGTGGCTCCATTTGTTTACAGCTCTCATGAGTTGTTTTGCGATTCTAAAATGTGGACATGTGCTGAAGCAGTCCATACCAGTGTATGGGAACGAAATCATGTGTTTTCCTTTCCTGAGTGCATGTGAATATGTGCATTTTTCAGCCAAAATCAGGTTTTAAGTGCATCTTTTTAACATGTGTGTTTTGGCCGTTAGGGAGCCCCAGTAGCGAAGTGTGATAAAGCACTGAGCTGCTGAGCTTGCAGACCAAAAGGTCCCAGGTTCAATTCCTGGGAGCAGAATGAGCGCCCGCTGTTAGCTCCAGCTTCTGCCAACCTAGCAGTTCGAAAACATGCCAATGTGAGTAGATCAATAGGTACCGCTCCGGCGGGAAGGTAACGGCGCTCCATGCAGTCATGCCAGTGGCCACATGACCTTGGAGGTGTCTACAGACAATGCTGGCTCTTCGGCTTAGAAATGGAGATGAGCACCAACCCCCAGAGTCAGACATGACTGGACTTAACGTCAGGGGAAAACCTTTGCCTTTACCTTTTACTTTGGCCGTTAATGCAATCTAGCACACATTTTTGGCAAATGTCATTTATCTACCACGTCCCTTTCATCCCAGTTTTTTTCACATTTTAGGGCCTGTGTAGAAAGGCCCTCAATTATGGTACCACTGCCATTGTCTTTGAGAAATCCTCCACCAGCATCATCCTCCAGTACTGCTGGTGCCCAACACCTGTTTGTAACCTTAGTCTGGTTCTCCAGCAAAAGTCTCTCTGGGCCCTTCCACACAGCCATATAACCCATAATATCAAGGCAGAAAATCCTACAATATCTACTTTGAACTGGGTTATCTGAGTCTACGCTGCCATATATTTCAGTTCAAAGCAGAAAATGTGGAATTTTACTCAGGTGTCTCTGACATAGGTGACCACTAACAGCACAGCCTTTTGCTTAACAGGAACATGCAATCCTGTGGTGCAGGCTGGAGAGCAGCTGCAATGAATCACTGCAATGAATCACTCTGACCAGGAGGTCATGAGTTCGAGGCCCGCTCGGAGCCTATGTTTGTCTGTCTTTGTTCTATGTTAAAAGGCATTGAATGTTTGCCTATATGTGTAATGTGATCCGCCCTGAGTCCCCTTCGGGGTGAGAAGGGCGGAATATAAATGCTGTAAATAAATAAATAAATAAATAAATAAATAAATAAATAAATAAGGGTAGGGACATGGTGGGCACAAGGATATAGCCAGGTATGTTTCCAATACCTCCATTCTCCACCATAGAAATCCATAGAATTATAGAGCTGATAAAAGACCCCAAGCACTATGTCACGCTTACTTCAAACGACCAGCATGAACACAGACCAAAGGTAGCTGTTATCAAAACCAATCTTTATTGAAGAACACACGACTTGGGAAAAGTCGAGAATGACATAATGTTTACACACAATCATTTTTATCACCTTTGCTACAACGTCACACCACACGTAAATATCATCACCAAACCCCACCCCACATATCACATTACTACCACTACAACACCAACTATTCATTAAAGCTGTTTTGATTCTCACTCCAAAAGTTCCCATGCTCCGCTGCCAGGTGTCTGCATGAGCTATCGGGGAGTGCTTGTTGTTATGGCTCCGATTCCAGAGCTTGCAGACTCAGCTCTGGGAATTGGCTCCATGACATGGCGCCCCCCCTGTCGCCGACCTCTTCTTCTGTGCTTCGCCCGACAGGACTCTGAAACCAACCAAACATGAATACTATATATCCATTTTATCCAAAGTCCCCATATACTTTTTTAACAAGCTGCGATGGAATACAGGATGTATTTTCCCCAGACGTTTTGGCAAGAGTAACTGGAAAGTCACTTCGTTTATGACCTCCTGTATCCTGAAGGGTCCAATGAATTTGGGGCTTAACTTTTTCGAGGGCAGACCTAGTTTTATGTTTTTTGTACTTAGCCATACTAAGTCCCCCTTCTCCAACTTATCGCCCTCCATTCTTTTTCGATCTGCGAAGGCTTTATACTTTTTGTGTGCTTCCTTTAAGGATGCAGTCACTTGGCTCCAACAATTTTGCATCTGAGTTTTCCATTTCCCCACCCCTGTTTCTTCATTCTCTGGCCACTTTGGCAATTGGGGTAACGGCTGGACCTCATGCCCATAAATTATTTCAAGTGGAGTTTTATTTGTTGCGGAATGAATTGTAGAATTAAAGGCTAGTTCAGCAAAGGCCAGCCACCTAGACCAATCGTTTTGTCTCTTATTTGAGTAGATGCGAAGGAATTGCCCAAGTGTCTGTTGGATGCGTTCTACTGCACCGTTTGTCATAGGATGGAAAGCGGAACTCATGCTCCTCTCTGCCCCCAATATTTCTAAGAATTTTCCCCAAAATTTCGCCGTGAATTGGACACCCCTGTCACTGACCACCCTGCTAGGACATCCATGCAGCTTATAAATATGATTTATGTACAAGTCAGCCAGTTTCTCTGCCGATGGTAACTTTGCCAGCGCTATAAAGTGAGCTTGTTTGGAAAACAAATCTAATACAGTCCATATATAACGATGCCCCTTGCTGACAGGTAATTCCCCCACAGAGTCCATAGCCACACACTCCCAAGGTCTGGTAGGTTCTGCCACAGGCTGCAATAGTCCCATAGGCTTCCCCCCCCCCCCCCCCGCGATTTATTCATGGCACAATCGTCACACTGGGTAACATAATTTTTATGTCCTTTCTCATCCCTGGCCACCAACAATGTCTTGCTATGGCTTTCTTCGTTTTTGTAATTTCCATGTGGCCTGCGCTCTGGTTATCATGGAAACGATGCAAAATTTTAGCCCTCAAAATTGCAGGAACGTACAATTTCCTTTTTACAAACCATAGTCCCCCCTTTTGTTCCCCTTTTTCTGCGTTGGATAAAATCCATTGGTCCCCTTCGTATGATTGCGCCAGTTCCTTCTCCCAAATGCCCCCTTCGATAATTTTGACCCCTGCTGAGTTCTCTCTTTCTGTCTGTGCCCTCGTGCTGACTGCTAACCCCCATTGTTTTTCGGAAAATACAGTCCCTTCCTTTGCTGCGGCTATATCCTCGTGTTGAGGCATGTGTGAAAGGGCATCGGCCAGAACATTCTGTTTCCCTTGGAAAAACTTCAATTGGAAATTGAACCTGCTGAAGTATTGGGCCCATCTAATTTGTTTGGGGGATAACTTTCGCGGGGACTTTAAGTACTGGAGATTTCTATGATCAGACCAGACTTCAAATGGGATTTTGCTTCCTTCAATGCCTTCCTTCCAATGCCTTCAGTATAGCTAATGCTTCTTTTTCCCATATGGGCCAACATTTTTCAGTTTCGCTAAACTTCCGTGATAAATATCCACATGGTTTCAAATTTCCATTTTGATCCTTTTGCAACAGTACTGCCCCATATGCATAGTCCGAAGCATCACAATGTATTATGAAAGGACTCTGCATGTCTGGGTGCTTTAGGACGGGTTCTTCTGTAAAGCGTTCTTTTAAAGCCTCAAAAGCTTTTTGGCATTCTGGCGTCCAATTCAGCTTGGCGCCAGGGTCTTTCACTTTTGCCGTCTCTCCTTTCCCCTTCGTTTTCAAAAGTTCTGTAAGGGGTGCGGCCAGTTGAGCAAAGCCCTTTATGAATGATCGATAGAAGTTTGCGAATCCTAGGAACGATTGCAATTGTCTCCTCGTTTGAGGGACTCCCCATTCCCTTACGTCCGATACTTTAGATGGGTCCATAGCTAATCCCTCCGGAGATATTCGATACCCCAAAAAGTCAATTTGGGTCTTGTTGAATTCACATTTGGAAAATTTTGCATACAGCTTTGCTTCCCTTAGCTTTTGCAAAACTTCCCGAACCAATTCAACGTGCTGCTTTCTGTCCTCGCTCACGATAAGGATATCATCTAAAAATATAAATACTCCTCGGTATAAAAGTGGGCGTAAGATCTCGTTTATGAGCTGCATGAAGCATGAGCCGCCGTTTTTTAACCCAAAAGGCAAAACTAAATATTCAAAAAGTCCGAACGCGCAGGAAAATGCAGTTTTCCAAGTGTCCTCAGGTTTGATTCTTAACTTATGATACGCTTCGATCAAATCAAGTTTGGTAAATATGCTCCCTTTCTTCAACACAGTAATCAGGTCCTTTACTAAGGGCATAGGGTATTTGTTATCTTTCGTAATCGCGTTCAGATTTCGATAGTCAATGCACAGTCTTAAAGAATTGTCTTTCTTTCTCCTAAATAACACGGGGGCTCCCAAAGGGGAGCTGGAGGGTTTAATGAAACCCCCCGCCAGATTTTTGTCAATATATTTCCTCAATTCCTCCTTTTCCTGAACAGACATGGGATAAACTTTCGGTTTTGGTAAGTTTGCCCCTGGGGTTATTTCGATTCCCACCTCTATATTCCTTTTGGGAGGTAATTTGCTTGCTTCCTTTTGATTGAATACATCCACAAAGTCCCTGTATTCCGGGGGCAACAGTTCTGGGCTTAATTCTTCCGACTCATCCCCCTCACTCTCTTCCTCTGCTATCTTGCCTACCTCCCCTTCTGTTTGTTGTTCTTTAAAAGACATGCTCTTTCCCCTCCAATCTACCTCGGGGTTTGCCTGCTCCAGCCATGGGATCCCTAGTATGACATTATACGTGGCAATAGGAGCTATTACAAAGGGTATTCTTCCTTCCCATTTGCCTATTTTACATGGAATTCCCTGTATTTCTTTCGTGGACACTTCCCCAGCAGCCACGGATCCGTCCAATTGCGAGAACGCAATCGGAACTTTAAGTGCAGTTTGCTGGCATCTTAGCGCCTCCGCTAATCCTGGAGTTATAATGTTCCTAGAGCAACCGCAATCCACGAATGCTCTACAAGTGGCTCGATTCTCCAGCCCCGATAAGCAGATTGGCACTACCATCATGCGTTTGTCTTGACTCACCAGCTGTTCTGGAGGTTCTGGGGCTTGCACCTCCTCCTCCGCTCGTCTCCCGACTGCTGGCGTGGGTTTTGTAGCTTTGGGCGGTTCCCCCTTCCGGGCCCAACATTCCGCCGCCCGATGGCCCGTCTTCCCACACACAAAGCATCCTGGTTTGGGTCCGTTGTCATCTCCTTTGGAGGGGATCCCGGGTCGCCCTCCGGGGCGCTCCTGCTTCCGCGTTTCTCCCCGACCCCTCGCTGCCGGTCGCTGCTGGGCGCCGCCGCTCCGAAAGCGCCTTACTTGGGACAGGGTGGATTCGACGCGCCCTGCTAGCTGGATCCATCCCTGTAACAACTCCGGGTCATCTCTGTGCGCTGCCCAGCTGAATATCTCGGGGCGCAATCCTTCTTTGAATAATTCCACTTTGGTCACTTCGGACCACTCTGGTACCCTTTCCGCAAGATGGAGGAATTCTTCCGCGTACTCGGGTACCGTCTTGTCCCTTTGCTTTATGCCTTTTAATTGGTCGCGAGCTCTTAATTGCTCCAGCGGGTCTCTAAATCGGTTCTCCAGTGCAGCTAGAAATTGGGGCACTGATCTCAAGCACGGGTCACGCCTGGCATGTAATTGCACATACCAGCTGGCCGCCCCTCTTTTGAGGGTATTCCCAATGGCCCGAATCATGCTTCCTTCGGAGGGGAAAGTGTGCGCATTGTCCTCCATGTATCCTCTGATGCCAATGAGGAAAAAGTTCAGCTCGGACGATTCCCCTCCGTATTCCAGTTTAAGCTCCTCTCTCCTAGGCATCCATTCTGTGGCTCGTTGCCTCTGCATGGGCGGCCTGGGGAGGGGTTGCATCAGGTTCCCCTGAGCCGTCCCTTTGACCACCCCATCCTTTCTCGGAACTCCAGTTCCTGCCAGCACTCCTCATCTCTGTCGCCGCCTGCTGCCGCTGGGCTCTGCGTTGACGCGCGCTGGCCCCTTTGGCCCCAAGCCTCTTCCTTGCACGGCTCCCTTTCGGCCCCGTATTGGGTGGGCTCCCTCTGGAGATTCTCCTCCAACAACGGCACCAACCTTCCCACGGTTTCCGACATCCGGGACAGGTTGGTCTCCAGGATGGATAACCGTAGAGCCGCGGTCTCCGGCATGCTCCCTCCGGACCCCCAACTGGTCTCTGCAGCTGCTGAGACGCCTCTCCCTTCTCTGGGGATCCTCTGAGTCACTCCATTCGGTCTGGGGTAGCCGGTAGAGGAAGCGATGGCCTGTAGCATTTCCTCTCCCAGCGGCCGAACATCTGGCAAGGGCCCCTCTGCCCCCTTCGGGCTCCGATCGCCCCCTCCACTCATTATCACTTCACTGCGACTCCGCAGGAGGGTGAGAATGGGATTCTCGACTTAATGTCACGCTTACTTCAAACGACCAGCATGAACACAGACCAAAGGTAGCTGTTATCAAAACCAATCTTTATTGAAGAACACACGACTTGGGAAAAGTCGAGAATGACATAATATTTACACACAATCATTTTTATCACCTTTGCTACAACGTCACACCACACGTAAATATCATCACCAAACCCCACCCCACATATCACATTACTACCACTACAACACCAACTATTCATTAAAGCTGTTTTGATTCTCACTCCAAAAGTTCCCATGCTCCGCTGCCAGGTGTCTGCATGAGCTATCGGGGAGTGCTTGTTGTTATGGCTCCGATTCCAGAGCTTGCAGACTCAGCTCTGGGAATTGGCTCCATGACACACTATGCTATCCAAACCCCTACCATGCGGGAACATAGAATTAAAATAGCCACAGAATGATAGGAATTCACCAGTCCCTGAATGAGAGATGGATGTTGAAAGAGATGTTGCATAGCTTATGGCATGTTCTAGCTTGCAGAGTCTCAGCCTGATAGTGCCAAATAAGCATTGTTTGCATGACAACGTGACACAAAGAGATGCACAACTGACGAAATAATCATGCCACCAGGTACATATCAACTGGGACGGTGCATTTTCATGGGCAATTATACCTCGTACAGAATCCATTTCCACAGCCTTGAATAGAATGGGAATGGTGAGCATCAGAAGAAAATATCCACTGTATGGCTGGAATCATGGCAGCGGACAAAACAACAAAACTAAACACCCCACAACCTCAAAAATTGAGAGCACAACCCCTCACCCATGCCTCTAGGTTGATACAACAAAAAGAAAAGAAAAATAAAGTCCTAATTAGAGGGAGAGGAATAATTTGGATAATAATTTGGATAATAATTTATCCAATTGCTGACAGTAATAATAATAATAATAATAATAATAATAATAATAATAATAATAATAATAATAATAATAATAACTTTATTCTTATAACCCGCCCCATCTCCCCAAAGGGACTCGGGGCGGCTTACATGGGGCCATGCCCAGAAACAACAATATAAAAGCAAACAAAGCAATAAAACAAATCAATCAACAATAAAACAACAGTAATTGATAAAAACAATAATAAAAGGTCAACTTATTAGTCAGGTGTTAAAAACATGAGTTGAGTTCACGGATCAGGGCCAAAGTGCAAAATATGTCAAAATCATCAGTTAGAAGGCTAAGCTCCGCCCAACTTGGTCTCCTAGCAACCCACTCAGCCCAGGGGACAGGCAGAGTTGGGCCTCACTTAGGCCTCTTCCACACTGCCTATAAAATACAGATTATCAGATTTGAACTGGATTCTATGGCAGTGTAGACTCAAGGCCCTTCCACACAGCTATATTACCCATTAATAATCTTATATTATCTGCTTTGAACTGGATTATATTGACTCCACACTGCCATATCATCCACTTCAGTGTGCATTTTATCCAGCTGTGAAGAAGGGGCCTCATATAATCCGGTTCTAAGCAGATAATATAAGATTATCAATATACAGTACAGTCTCACTTATCCAACATAAACAGGCCGGCAGAAAGTTGGATAAGTGAATATGTTGGATAATAAAAAGGGATTCAGGAAAAGCCGATTAAACATCAAATTAGGTCATGATTATACAAATTAAGCACCAAAACATCATGTTATACAACAAATTTTGTCAGAAAAAGTAGTTCCATGTGCAGTAATGCTATGTACTAATTACTGTATTTACAAATTTACCACCAAAATATCACAATGAATTTAAAACATTGACTACAAAAACATTGACTAGTACTAGTAAATGTGTATATGACTTGCAGCCCCTAACCCAAGATTTGTTCCACTATGGAGTCTCCCCACTCCCAAGACTGAAGCTAGTTAAGAAGAGGGAACTATGACATGCCATAGCTACTAGGTTAACCAACTGCTTGATGGAGGGATTTATATGCTAGATGCCAAGGCAAAATGATTTCCTATTCTCAGAAGCCGGCTCCATTTATATCTCTCATTCTCTTCCCATTCCCTCCCTACCCCTCCAACTTCCAAACGCACACAGCAATGCAATTTCATTCCTTAACAGTTACGCACAGCATTATGAATATGGTAATTGCTGCCATCTGGCTTAGTAAATATCACCTGCCAAGAAGCAAATGCAACCATTAGCAAAGTAAGGACAATTCATAATCAGCAGTTGGTTGGGGCCTCCTGAGGTGGTGCACGCCAATTAAGGGGAAGTAATTAGACTTCAGTCCAACCGCCCTTTCCCTGGAATTTATTAGAAGGAAAGTCTTGTAAAACATTTTGTCCCACCACTTCGTTTCGGGGTTTGGATAATGCAGCAGATGTAAAGAAGTAAACACAGATTAAAAAGCTCACTGGAGCAGATCTATTTCCATCAACCCTACCAAAATGGTTCTTGTCTGTCAGAATAAATAATTGAAAGTCCCAGGCTTTTCTGCTTTGTGAGCAACACGTCTGAAGAAAGAACAACTTCATTTCTGAAGCTGTTTGTGACCTTTTCTATAGAAGTCAATGAGTAAGATTTTAACTTAAAAGAGCTCCTTGAAGTTTGACTTGAACATCTGTGCCTTAGGACTTCACCTGGAATCATTTGTCTTTAACTCAAGCGGATTTATTTATTTATCGTGTCAGAAGTGAATTGAGAATACAGTTTTAATGTATAGAAAAATCACAAAGAAAGTAAAAAAAAACTTGGCATTATACTAAATTTTCTTTGACCAATAGCTGGCTATTTGGAGTGCCTCTGGCGTCACTGTGATCCACATTGAACTTGTTTATATTGCAGTGTGGACTCAGATAATCCTGTTCAAAGCAGATATTGTGGATTAACTGCCTTGATACTCTGGGTTATATGGCTTTGTAGAAGGGCCCTAGAGAGGCCTATAGACAGCATGGGTAAGTGAAACCCAGAGATATTGATGGGTGTTTAGATGGGTGATGCTGTCCATTTCTCTTAAATCTCAGATCCCTCCAGGCATTTTTGCAGGGAAACATGAAAATGTTGAAAGGTTCTTGTAAAACTAAGCCAACCAAATGAAATGTGTGCTCCTCGCTCTAAAGAACCACATGGTGGATTGACTGGAGTGACTAAAATGTGGCCATCCAGATGTTGTTGGATTGTCAGCAATGGTAAGAAATGTGAGAAATCTCCCCTAACATAGAATTTTTGTATCAAATTTCCTTGTCTCCTTAATAACTTTTACTGCAACTAATTCCTCAAGATGCATCATTAATATTGTGCATTTTTGGAAGAGAAGACAGTAATAATTAAATCACAGTACCATAGAATCATAGAATTGGAGATGATCATAAGGGCCATCTAAACCTATTCCCTGCCATGCAAGAATTCACTGAGGCCACATCTACATTGCCATATAATGCAGTTTCATATACTTCATTGAACTGCATTATATGAGTCTACATTGCCATATCACTGTGAATATTCATTTTATTTACATTTATTTACAGTACCGTATATACTCGAGTATAAGCTGACCTGAATATAAGCTGAGACACCTAATTTTACCACAAAAACTGGGAAAACTCGAGTATAAGCCGAGGGTAGGAAATGCAGCAGCTACTGGTAAATTTCAAAATAAAAATAGATACCAATAAAATTACATTAACTGAGGCATAAGTGGGATAAATGTTTTTTGAATGTTTAGCGTATTTCAAAGAAAAACAGTAAGCTAACTCTGTAAGTACATAAGTAGGATCAACAAAAACAATATGGTATCAACAATCTATATATATAAAAGAGTGATGGCATCAGGGCAGTGGACAAAACAACAAAAGTACAGGCCCCGCAACCTCGAAATTTGACAACACAACCCATCATCCATGCCTCCAGGTTGATACAACAAAAAGAAAAGAAAAATAAAGTCCTAATTAGAGGGAGAGCAATAATTTTTTTTATCCAATTGCTGCCAGTTTAGAGGGCTAATCTCTGCCCACTTGGTTGCCTAGCAACCAGCCAAGGGACAGCCAGGCTTCAGTTAGGGGACAGGCTGATTTAGGCCTCACTTAGACTTCTTCCACAGATTATCTGATTTTAACTGGATTATATGGCAGTGTAGACTCAAGGCCCTTCAACACAGCTCTATAACCCATTTATAATCTTACATTATCTGCTTTGCACTGGATTATCTTGACTCCACACTGCCATATAATCCACTTCAGTGTGCATTTTATCCAGCTGTGAAGAAGGGGCCTCATATAATCCAGTTCTAAGCAGATAATAGAAGATTATCAATATACAGTAGAGTCTCACTTATCCAACATAAACAGGCCGGCAGGATAAGTGAATATGTTGGATAATAAGAAGGGATTCAGGAAAAGCCAATTAAACATCAAATTAGGTAATCGTTTTACAAATTAAGCACCAAAACATCATGTTATACAACAAATTTGACAGAAAAAGTAGTTCCATGCGCAGTAATGCTATGTAGTATTTACAGTAGAGTCTCACTTATCCAACACTCGCTTATCCAATGTTCTGGATTATCCAATGCATTTTTGTAGTCAATGTTTTCAATATATTGTGATATTTTGGTGCTAAATTCATAAATACAGTAATTACTACATAGCATTACTGTGTATTGAACTACTTTATCTGCCAAATTTGTTGTCTAAGATGATATTTTGGTGCTTCATTTGTAAAATCATAACCTAATTTGATGTTTAATAGGCTTATCCTTAATGCCTCCTTATTATCCAACATATTCGCTTATCCAATATTCTGCCAGCCTGTTTATGTTGGATAAGTGAGACTCTACTGTACTGTATTTACAAATTTACCACTACAATATCACAATGAATTTAAAACACTGACTACAAAAACATTGATTATGAAAAGGCAGACTGCGTTGGATAATCCAGAACATTATATAAGTGAATGTTGGATAAGTGAGATTCTACTTTAATATGAAATAATTACTGGGATAGAATAATGCAGAACAATATAATCTCTAAAACCAGGACAGTAAATAAACAGGGGAATTCCACACAGGAAACAATCAGGGCCAGCTAACACCTCCCAACAAAGTATTCCCATCATCAAAGTCTGGCAAATCCTCTGTTTTCTCAGGGCCACAGACAGTACACACACATAAAATATTGCAAACAACACCACTCTGAAAACAAGGGAATTCCAGACAGGAAAGAATCAGGGCCAGCTAACACCTCCCAACAAAAAATTCACTCAGGGAGGAAGCAGCCAGGCTTTAAAGCTGCAAGGCCATTACATCCTAATCATTTTTCCTAATTGCAGCATTCATACTTGCCTCCAACAGACAAAAAAAAACCAATCAGAAATATTGTATATTCACAACCTTTAGGAAATAATATCCCCTGATGGCGCAGCGTGTTAAAGCGCTGAGCTGCTGAACTTCTGGACCGAAAGGCTGCAGGTTTGAATTGGGGGAGCAGAGAGAGCCCCCACTGTTAGCCCCAGCTTCTGCCAACCCAGAAGTTCAAAAACATGCAAATGTGAGTGCATCAATAGGTACTGCTCTGGCGGGAAGGTAACGCCGCTCCATGCAGTCATCCCACATGACCTTGGAGGAGTCTATGGACAACGCTGGCTCTTCGGCTTAGAAATGGAGATGAGCACCAACACTCTGAGTCAGACATAACTGGACTTAATGTCTGGAGAAAACCTTTACCCTTGACCTTAAGTACCACCAGTTCCTCAATACTTTATTTCCCATACCACCATATTTTGCCACAGCAACGCGTGGCCGGGCACAGCTAGTAACTTTATAATAATCATCATCATTATCATCATCATCAACAATAACAGCAACAACTTCCTTTGTATCCTGTTCTATCTAGCTCCCCATGGGGACTCAGGCCGGCTTCCAACATAGTAACAGGCAAACATTCAATGCCTATATAATCAATGCAGAGCTAGATATAGCTCTATAATTATATATACTAATTTCACATTTGCATTTCCCCCCTGAAAATTTGCAAATCCTCTCTCTATATATGTGCATTTCCCTCCTGCAATATTTGCAAGTCCCATTTATCTATGTTTACATCTATCTAGACATCTGTGTGTGTGTGCATATTTAAAAGGCCTATATCTATATTAATATCTATCTATCTAGACGTTGCTCTATATATAATTATATCTTTATAGGACTTGCAGAGACTTGCAAACATGTGAGGGGAAATTCTTATATAAAATTAATGTATACATATAGGTACAGATATACAGGTACATGGAAATCTCTAGATATCTATATGTATATAGGATTTGCAAAAACCTTCAAACATATGAGGGGAAAATTCACATATTAAATTAATGTATTTGTAGGGGGAAATCTATATATTATTTACAAGCTTTGGGGCATGCATTTGCCCAAGGAAAAAATGCAAGCAACCCCCCCCCCCAAAAAAAAAACAACTTTGGCCTCTTTTCTCCTCCCCTTTCCCACCTCTTTTATTTATTCCTTTTCAAACTCTAAAAATAGCCAGAAAAGGCTTTTTAAAATTTCCCTTCCTCTCCCAAAAAACCCACCCCATTTTTGTTTCCTTAGGAATAAAAAGAAATACACACCTTCTGTTGCTCTTCTTTCCCTTCTTCCCTCCCTATTGACTCAAACGTTCTTGCAATAATAGTAATAATAATAATAATAAATCCTGCAAATTTGCAAGAGTCTCTTTTTTTTCCCCTTACACCCATGCAATCTTTTTCTACTTCCTGGCTTGCAAGAGGCTCTCACTCACTCTCCTTTCGCTTTTGAAAACATTCCCTCATTGTCCCTCTCTCTCTTAAAAAATAAGATAACTCCAGCCTGGGAGGAGAAGCTGAGAAGGGAGGTTTTGGAAAAGAAAACATACTGTAGTCTCCAGGCTCTGCTGCCTGGGTTGACCTTGACCCAATTATAAGCCGAGGAGGCTTTTTCAGCTCATAAATAAGGGCTGAAAAACTCGGCTTATCTTCAAGTATATACGGTATTTATACCCTGCCCTTCTCACCCTGAAGGGGACTCAGAGCAGCTTACAGGACACACATAAGGCAAACATCAAATGGCAATTATACAATTAACAAGGTCAGACAACACAAACAGAGGTAAAGGCAGTTTTTCCCATCTTATTTCTGGCACCTTGGAGGCTGTGCTCGACTCTGGCCATTGGGGGGGGGGTGTTCTATCTTCCATGCTGAGGAGCTTTCCTCTTATTTTAGTCCTTAAGCCTTTATTACCTCCTTGATAAAAGCGGTACCTATTTATCTACCCGTATTTCTGCTTTTGACCTGCTAGGTGGGCAGGTGAGTTGGGGCTAACAGCAGGTGTTTACCCTGACTGGGATGGAACTGCCAATATAATAGTTAAAAGCAGTTAAACTGAATTATGAAACTGCATTATATGGCAGTGTAGATGGGGCCTGAGAGATGACCATCAGTCTCTGTACAAAGACTTCCAAAGGAGAGTCCACCGTCCTCCCAAGCAGTCCAATCAGGGCTAAATTAACCATTAAGCAAAATAAACACATGTTTCAGGCATCAAGAGAACAGGGGCATCATGGAAATTTTCCGTTGCTGGATTTATCATGGACGGTATCATGCAAAGCTACAAATAGTCCAACTGAACCAGGTTCTACAAAAAGGGTCTGCCGAAATAAAAAACAAAAACAAAAAACTCTTTAATAGAAAAAGTAGGAGAAAATTTTTCATGTCAGAGACAGAACGCCAGCAAGTAAAACAAAACTCAGTTTATTGAGGTTACAGAACTAAAAACACTTGACTTCAGTGTGATAAGTAACAAAAAACAGCTCAGTTTGAGCTTAAACGGTTCAAAGGGATAAACCGGATTAAACAGAAGTATAATCCGGATTAAATCAAAAGTGCTTACTTCAGCCTGGCAAACAATGCAAACAAAAGGGAAACAGCAGGAGCCAAAATGTAAACAACAGACTGGTGGCAGATTCCTCTCTGCTACTCAGAAACAGCAGGGGAATAAACCAGGCTTGTTTATTCCTTCCTGCAGCGAGCGAAAGAGTGGTCGTAGTCAGGATTCAGTTTAGGGTTCAGCGGCCAACGATATCCAGGTCCAGGCACAGCAGTCAGGGTAACGGCAGTCAGCAGGGTCCCAATCCGGTCCAGAGGTCTACAGCCAAGCGTAGTCGTCAAGAAGTCCAAAGGTCTCACCGATAGCCAGCAGAAGGGATAATCCGGAATCGAAGTCAGTCAGTCCAGCGTCAATCCAGTGTGAGTAGGTATTGCCCGTCAAAAAGACGACGGAGGTCAAGCTATCGAGATTAAACACAAGTTGCACAGAGAAAAACCCCACACAGTTCCTCCCTCCGTCTATGCCCAGTGTCCTTGGTAAACTTACGTATCCAGTAACGAATCACACCCGTCTTCAGGAAGTTCCCAAACAAAAGCCCAAGCGTCCGTCCAGATTACCTTGCCCAACGCAATTAGACATTGGTCCCAAACCCCATTTTATCCCAGTTCAAGCTCATCATCGCTGTCAGCTGCCATCCCAATTCCAGGCGCCCCGACATCATCATCCTCATCAGAGCTTAAGCACCTTTGACTACGCCCCACAGCATCCCCAGCTGTGGATCCCGCTCCATCCCTCCAGCCAGTCCATGGGTCTGATCCTGCAACCCGCCAATCACCTCCCATGCTTTCATTGCCTGTTTCCCCAACACCCAAATCCTCCCTCACACGAGTCCATTCCATGTCGTCCTCCTCCGAGCTGGCCATCTCTTCCTCCAAACCCTGAGAAAAACCCTCAAATGAGTCCTCATCTGTCGGGTCTGTAAACAAATCCCGGAGCCGTTTCCTTTCACGCTCCTCGAAAGAGTCTGACTCTCGAGGAGTCTTATGACCCCTTCTTCTATTACCGGAGCCCGAAGGCTCAATCATAACATTTCAAATATAAATAAAGTCAAAACTCTCATTGTTTTCCATTTTACTATACATTTTGCTATACATATTATTTTTATATTTTGAATTAGATATATATGGGGCGCCAAAATCTCTTATGTGCTTAAAGGCCTCTAAAGGGATTAAGCAGGCCCTGAGTCCTAATATTTAGTTGGAATGTCTTTTGTTGTAATTTGAATCTATTGAATGGTGTCCTAGTCTTTGGAGCCACATGAACAAAGCTGGCTCCATCTTCTACCTGGTATCTTTCCAGATATTTCTAGACTGCTACCCAACTTGTATTTCATGGGTTATCTAGCACTTCCACCATCATCATTGCCCTCCTCTGGACATGTTCCAACGTGAACAACATTGTGTTGTCGAAGGTTTTCATGGCCAGAATCACTGGGTTGCTGTGAGTTTTCCAGGGTGTCTGGCCATGTTCCAGAAGCATTATATCCTGACATTTCGCCCACTTCTATGGCAGGCATCCTCAGAGGTTGTGAGGTCTGTTGTAAATGAGGCAAGTGGGGTTTATACTGTCAGCGGGGATGATGGGTAGCAGAGTGAAATCCAAAAATTCACCATCCCGGTCTGCCTCCTTCTCTCCAGACTGTTTCCCCGTGTGGAAAACAGCACTGGATAAACTCACTCCAGCAGACGAAGTCCAACTGTTGATTAAACTTTATTTACATGAACTATATACAAATAGAGCAAATTCAGTCCTTTCCTCCATGAGTGCTTGCCGAAAGCACCCATGCACACACACACAGCACATTGCTCATCGCTGTTCTCCGCTCTACACAGGAAACAACACACTCCCACTACATTCCACAGGAACCAGATAATAAGTCCCGGTCAAAACACACTTGACCCCATTGGTCCTGTGATACATCAATCATAGCAGACTCTCATTAACTCCATAATTGCTGAATCCAGATTGATTTTAACATTTCACAATACACAATACCCTGACAATTCCCCTCCCAAATGTTCAAATCAATTTTCTACATATACTTTAACACTCTACACATTTGATCAATCTCTCTTGAACTTCCACAAGGTAAAACATGTATACATACAGTCTTTTTCAATCACATGTAAATTGTTTTGATCACAATACATCAACTCTCTTCTTGCATCTTTATTAACACAATCGATGCCAGAACCATAACCTAATACACTGATGCTTCACTTCATTAATCAATAGTTTTCCCAACCTCTGAAAACTTAATTCATTGTGCCACATAGATTCATTTGATGCTGCCAGGTTATATTACAACCACTGCTGGCTTAACCATGGATTTCAATTTCTCTTAAAATCCAATTTCTTAAAACCAATTCATTACATAATCAAACTTCACCCAAAAAACTCTAGAGAGTTCTTTCTCTCACTCTCTATCTCTCTTACATCTTTATTTTTCATCACAATTATTCACAAAACTGATTTAACTCTCTCTGAACATATATACATATTTCAACTTCCGTTCAGACTAATAAACAGGCACAATGTTTTTGCATCTCTGGCACTTTGGTAACACCTGTGCCAATTGACAAGTTGGAGACCACTGATCAACTGATTCAATCTCGGTCTCAAGAAGAGATATATCTTCACTTTTTTCTGTCACCTGCTCTTCACTCTCAAGCTTAGGTGATTTTTTCCCTTTACCCCCTCTCTTCTGACTCTTCTGGGGAGTCTGTACTTCCCCATGTTTCACTGGAGTAACCATCTCCTCCTTAATGGTTCATTGCATATCTTTTTCAACAACAGAACCCCCTCCACCTGAAGCTTTCTGTACCTCCGCTTCCTTGGTGGAATTGTTATTAAACAACATCTCTTTGTTCAAATGCAACCTGTCCCAGCCTTCATCCTTCTCAAAGAATGCCCTCTTTGAGAAAATAAGCCTCCCAAGACCACTGTGAAATTTAAGCTTGTCTTGGTAGTAGCCTAAGAACTGCATCCTCCTCCACTTAGGCTCACCCTTTTTCCTTTGGTTGGCTGGAACTAATACATTAGCATTTTGACCATATACTTTTAGATATCCTATATTTGGGGGTTTTTTGTACATTCTCCGAAATGGGATGTCATCCAATTCCTCATCCCATAACCTGTTTAAAATGTAATTACTTGTGTGTGAACACTCTGGCCAATTCTTAGTTGAGCTTTTGGAATCTCTAATTAAACACTCATTCATGTGAAGAATTTGCTTCATCCTATTTTGAGCCACACCTTCTTCATTTGACTTATTTGATTTTACATTTTTAAAACCTATATTCCTTTCACTCAACATTTTCTTCATCTCTTCATTACACACATTAACTCCTTTGTCAAAAACTATTTGACCTACATGCTGTTCATAGACCCTTTGAACCATGTCTATCCAATTAGACACCTTTACAACAGCTTCCTTCAAATCCTTAAGGAAGTAAATATATCCAAATCTCGTGTGTCTATCTACTAACAGCAAAGTAAATTGAGAACCTCCCTGACTTTTTACATCAGATTCTGTTACATATAGATGGACCATTTCAAACATTTCCTGGGTCTTAATTCCAGATCTTTTAGGATGCTCTTTTGATTCAATTCCCATCTCTGAACAAACTGCACAGTCTAATAAATTTTCACATTTCTCACACTCAAAATCTGTGCATATTTCTAAAGTTTTTCTGAGCACCTCTACACGTGCATGACCCATCGCTCTGTGAAGATGATGGATACACCTGTCATGCATAATCTTCTGTTTCACACAATAAACTTGTGCCCCATCTGGAAAGTTATTTTTGTCAAACATCATATACATTTTGTTTCTTTTTACACCTTTTGCGACTACTCGTCCATCTGTCTGTATATAGCAATAGATCCCGCTAAAAATTACTCTATATCCATTCTCTGTTAAGGTAGCCACACTTAACAAATTAGAACTCAATTCTGGGATGTAAAGTACATTTTCCCAATCCACATTCAAGCAAGGAATGAACACAGTGCCACATTTGTTGAACTTCCTCTCAGTTCCATCAGCCAAAGTCACTGCTGTTCCAGACACATCCCTTCTGTTTTTCAAAAGTTTAATATTTGTAACAACATGGTGTGTACAACCTGAGTCCAAATACCACTTGTTCTTTTCGGTGATCCTTCCATTCACCGCAGCCATAAACACTTGGGGCTTAGTTGTTGTTGACAAATTCTTAGCCCCTCTGTTCCCACGAGAACTTCTTGCCTTGTTGTTTTGGCAACTCCTGGCAAAATGCCCTGGCCTGTTGCAGACAAAACACCGCCGTGTTTTGACCTGATGTACTGCAACCTCCTCACGATTCCCAGGAACACCATCAGGACCAAAGCCGGCCACTTGCGCCCCCTCCTGGTCGCACTGCGCCATCGTCTGCTTCTGGGCTTGTTCAAATGCCCTCCGGTCCACTTCTTCTTGGATTCTCCCACAAACTGAATCCAAAGTTAAATCCTGGACTCTCACATTCTGGAAAGAATGTACCAGAAAGTCCCAGTCCTCAGACAAGCTGCACAGCACCAGATAACACTTCTGTGCTTCAGAATATTGTAGGCCTCTTTCCTCAGCTCCAATCAATAATTGCTTTACATTGTCCAAATGTTTTCTGACATCCTCGCCCTTAACAAGCTTTGCTGAAAACAGCCTCTTAGTCCAAATCATCTGAGACATGCAAGTCTCCCTCTGATGGACATTTCTTAAAGCTTGCCATATCTCCTCAGGAGTGTCCTTATTTCTCACATGGACAAGTTGGTTTGGTTGGAGGCACAGTATCAAATATGCTTTGGCTTTCCTTCTGTGCTCAGCATTTTGATCTCTTCCATCTAGGGTACTCTCCAAATCTTCTGATGCCAGCAAAGACCGCATCATTACTGACCACGAAGCATAATTTTCATCAGATAGCTTTTCCATGCTGGAAATGAAGCTTTTCCCAGCCATCTCAGCCATCAAGTTTCAACACCCCAAGCTCCCGGTGAATCAGCTGCCTCCGTGACCCTCGGTCCCCGAGATTAAGCCGTACTGCCACTTACTCAAGTGCAGACTCATGCGGTCACAATCTTCTCCTGCAGCTTCACTGGAGCTCTCTTTCGGGTCCCCTCCGTCTCTGGAATCCCTCTCACGGCCGCACAGTTGCTGAAAGCTCACCAGCCATCAGCATCTCCATCCACTGCACAGCGGAAGCGTGCTGGGCCCATAACCCAATGTCGGCGGGGATGATGGGTAGCAGAGTGAAATCCAAAAATTCACCATCCCGGCCTGCCTCCTTCTCTCCAGACTGTTTCCCCGTGTGGAAAACAGCACTGGATAAACTCACTCCAGCAGATGAAGTCCAACTGTTGATTAAACTTTATTTACATGAACTATATACAAATAGAGCAAATTCAGTCCTTTCCTCCATGAGTGCTTGCCGAAAGCACCCATGCACACACACGCAGCACATTGCTCATCGCTGTTCTCCGCTCTACACAGGAAACAACACACTCCCACTACATTCCACAGGAACCAGATAGTAAGTCCCGGTCAAAACACACTTGACCCCATTGGTCCTGTGATACATCAATCATAGCATTAACTCCATAATTGCTGAATCCAGATTGATTTTAACATTTCACAATACACAATAACCTGACATATACATCTGTGGAAAGTCCAGATTGGGATAAAGAACCCTTGTCTGTTTGAGGCAACTGTGAATGTTGCAATTGGCTAGCCTGGTTAGCATTGAATAGCCTGGCAGATTCAATCTGGCTGCTTCTTGCCTGGAGGAATCCTTTGTTGGGAGGTATTAGCTGGCTTTGATTGTTTCCTATGTAATAAGCTATACAAAACACAATGATGGTTCAAAACATAAGTAGTACACAATATGTATATCAGAGCATCATATACATATTACATTCACAAAATCAATGCTCAGTCCTATGGTATATAACGCGAAAGTATCTTACTCAATATTATAAATCAAACATGATGATGTAAGTCTCTGCAGTCCTATTGTTTCCTATCTGGAATTCCCCTGTTTTCAGAGTTTTGTTCCTTATTTACTGTCCTGATCTTAGAGTTTTTTAATACTGATAGCCAAATTTTGTTCATTTTCATTGTTTCCTCCTTTTTATTGAAATTGTTCACATGCTTGTGGATTTCAATGGCTTCTCTATATTGTCTGACAGTGGTCCAGCATTTCTGTGTTCTCAAATAATGTGCTGTGTCCAGGTTGGTTCATCAAGTGCTTTGCTATGCGTGACTTCTCTGGTTGAATCTCCCAACAAAGGATTCCCCAAGGTAGAAAGCAGCCAGGCTTTGAAACTGAAAGGCTATTCAGTGCTAATCAAGGTGGCCAATTGCAACATTCACACTTGCCTCAATAGACAAGAGTTCTTTCATCCACCCTGGAAGTTATTCCACAGATATATAAATTTCCCTTGCCTAGTTTCCAACAGACATCACAACCTCTGGGGATGCCTGCCATAGATGTGGGTGAAACATCAGGAGAGAGTGCTTCTGGAACATGGCCATGCAGCCTGGAAATCTCATAGCAACCCACTGAACAATATTGTTTGATTTTTCCACAATAAGGCATCATATAACTGGATAAATGTAATAAGGTATTATTACAGACAGGGAGATAGGATGCTTCATGGAGTTGCCAATTTTCTGTAGCATTCTACACTACCAACTACCCTGGCTAGGGTTTAAAGAGATGACAAACCAGCATCTACATGGCCACAAATTGTTCACCTCACCTGAAAACAGAATCATAGAATCATAGAGTTGGAAGGCTCATCAAGTCCAGCCCCATTGTGCGAAGCAGTAATAAACACCCAAAGCATTTCCATGCAGCCTCTGATCAATGACCTCCAAATATGAAGACTCCGTCACATTTGAAAGAAGTGTATTTCACTGTTTCCTTCAGGGAGTGACTCTATCTTCAACATTGCCCTAAAACTTGTCATTTTACAAGTCCTTTAGCCTTCTCTGCCAAAGAATGCTGGGACCTCACCAAACTCCCAGGATTCCATAGCATTGAGCCATGGCAGTTAAAGTGGTGTCAAACCACATGAACACTACAACGCAGATCAGACATGGACAAATTTCAGCTGAAGCAACTGAGGGGGGAAAAGAAAGGGCCTGAGTCTATTAGGAATGGTGGGAGTTGAAGTCCAAAACACCTGGAGGGCTGGAGTTTGCCCATGCCTGGTGTAAATTGGGCTGGGGCTGTGGCGCAGGCGGGAGAGCAAGCCAGCTGCAACCAGCTGCAATGAATCACTCTGACCAGGAGGTCATGCGTTCGAGGCCCACTCAGAGCCTATGTTTGTCTTGTCTTTGTTCTATGTTAAAAGGCATTGAATGTTTGCCTATATGTGTAATGTGATCCACCCTGAGTCCCCTTCGGGGTGAGAAGGGCGGAATATAAATGCTGTAAATAAATAAAATAAATAAATAAATGCATCCCCTGATCTCTGAAGCGGCAGCAAACAAACCTGATCTGTCTTCAATATGATGTTGTTGTCCGTGCTGTTTTGATGCACTGTTCTTTCAGGATCAGAATTTTTTTAAAAAACTAATTTCCTCAAAACACTTAAACCTTGAAATGAAATAAATATTTTGATCCCCCCACCTTTCAACTGGTGGTGAAAATAAAGTAGGTATATGTATGTAATATGCAAGACATACCACTTGGTGGTGCAAAAGGAAAAGAGAAAAAGCAATCTCGGACTAAAGTGGTTTTGCAGAATGGAACAACTAGTTTGATAAAGGCCCCTTTTACACTGCTCTGTGACCCAGGATCCAATCCCAGATTATCTGCTTTGTCTCCATTGCTAGATAATTTGGGATAAGATGATAATCTGGAATCAGATCCTGGGATATAGGGGCAACGTGGAAGGGGCCAAAGAAGGATTGTGTTATTTTTCACAAATGTATAACCCCTGACAGTATTGAAGTGCTGAGCATTTGGTAAAGATCCAGATTTTAAAACTTGTGTTTTGATCCTTCTTTTTGCTTAACTCTGCTGCCTCAGGCTTTAGCCAGTCCTCATTCACTCCTATTGTCTGGGAGAGTGTGGAAGGTGTATTTCAATAAGGTAACTTTCCCAAGCCACATCTAAACCCCTGTTTTGATCATATGTCAGTGTATAAAGGAGACTTTTAAGTCAAACGACTATGTTTGACTTTTAGGTGCCCAGTCATCAATGTTTGTAAAGATTGGTCACCTTTCCAAGATCAGGATGTTCTCTTCCAACCCACTCTTGGAAGGAAACCGGCTGAAGGGCTTGCTTCAATCCCAGCTTTTGTTGCTGTTCTGTGGCTTTTGTTTCATGATCACTTCATAAGGCCACTGACCTTTCCGTTCTACAAAGGCAATCTTGATAAAATGGCTAATTAATGGCCGGCTTTGGATCAGAAATTACGAGAAATCACACAAAAGGGGTGTTAAATGAAGCCAACCTGGAAAGAGCAGGTTGACATCAGAAGGAAAGCTGAGCTCCTGCAGCCAAATCTCAAATTTAAGTTGTTCGAGAACATTTTATTTTCTTTTAGAGACTACATTCAGTGCAAAGATGCCCTAGAATTTTGTTTTCTTTAGTTGCTGCAAACTGGATTCAAAATGCACTTTGTCAATTCAACAAGGAGAAGATAAGTCTTGCTCTTCCCAATAGACTCAGGCAAAAGCAATTGGAAGCAGCCTCTCATAACTTATCTCTTCTGCCTTAGTCTAATTTTTGTCATTTGACCACTTTGTTTCAAATAATAACTTTCAGTTTAATAAGTGATTACATGCAATTATGTGATTTCAGTGCAATAAGTGATTACAAAATGACGACTGGAATGGCTTCGGACTCTATATATATCTGTGTGTGTATATATATATACTATATATGTATATGTATATATATGTGTGTGTGTGTGTGTGTGTGTGTGTGTGTATACCATATATACTTGAGTATAAGCCAACCCTAATATAAGCCGAGGCACCTAATTTTACCACAAAATAACTGGGAAAACATTGACTCCAGTATAAGCCGAGGGTGGTAAATTTCAGAAATAAAAATAGTTACCAATAAAATTACATTAATTGAGGCATCAGTAGGTTAAATGTTTTTGAATATTTACATAAAGCTCAAATTTAAGATAAGACTGTCCAACTCTGATTAAATCATTATTCTCCTCTTCTTCAATGTAAATGTGCTTATGTATCCTTTTAATAATAATAAAATAATGCATGTAATAATAATAATAATAAATACAGGAAAAATTACATGTAATAATAAATAGAGTAAAATAGTAAATGTAATAATAATAAGATCAGAGTGAAATAATAAATGTATTAATAATTATAAAAATAGAGTAAAATAAATGTAATAGTAGCAACAATAATAGAGAAAAATAATAAATATAATAATACCAATAATAATAGAGAAAAATAATAAATGTACCATATATTCTTTTTTTATTATTAATTTTTATTCAGGGTAAGTGATATACATAGACACAATATAAAAACAAAGTAACAATTGGGCTAACAGTGAGCGATATTTGGGAGGGGAAATAGGGGGGAGTGAAGGGAATGGGAAGGACACACAATGTACCATATATTCTTGAGTATAAGCTGACCCAAATATAAGCCAACCAGGACCCTCACCCAAGTATAAGCCAAGGGGGGCTTTTTCAGTCATAAAAGAGGGCTGAAAAACTAGGCTTATACTCGAGTATATACAGTGTGTGTGTGTGTGTCGATGACCAGCACCAAAACTTGGATTGTGTGGCTTTATAGTTATGTTTTTAACTTCATGGTTTTTAATGTATTTGCTTAATTACTTGGTATATGTTTTGTGCAGCATCTAATGAGTGCCTAATCGGGATGAGAAGGGCAGGATATAAGCACTGTAAATAAATAAATAAATAAATAAATAAATAAACAAATAAATAAATAAATATATAATAGCCAGCACTTTGAATTGTGCTCAGTAACAGTCTGTTTTGATATTATTTTAGCTACCATGGCTTCTACCCATGGACTATAGCCATTCTGACACCCTAAAGAATCTCAGATGCAAGTCCCGTAACTATACCAATTAGAGTTCTACAGCAGAAAATCCCAAGTATCTCACGAAACCACAAATCTCAGAATTCCATAGCATAGAGCCTTGGGAATTGAAGTGGTATGTAAGTGGTATGTGCCATATACTTGTATAGCTGCATTTAGTTGCAATATCCACACAGAGGAGATCTGGGAAAGCAACTGTACTAATTCCATTTTGTATTTTTTCATAGTCCTAAAGAGCATCTCCAAATACCAGCCACTTGCCATGTTCCTTTTCATAAGAAACAAAAAGCAAATGTCAGCTACAAGAAAGAGCATTTTTGAACATATGGATCTGGCATCCTTAATTATGGTTTTCTCGATTAGTGGTTCCCAATCTTTAGGCCTCCAAGTGTTTTGGACTTCAACTCCCAGAAATCCCAGCTATTATGAACTGTTGAAGTCCAAAACACCTGGAGGTCCAAAGGTTGAGAACCACTGTTCTAGAGGAAACTAAATTACTCAGCGGTTGATTGATGAATGAGTATGGAGGTACCATAAATATCATTGATTCAATGGCTCTACCAATCTATTAACCAATGTAATGTTCAACTTATATTAAGTTATGTTGATTAGTTCTATCTGTTCCCATTCAATCAGCTGTTAAATGGTGAACCAACACATTTGTTGTTTTAAACTTTTTGAGTTGATTCTAACTTAGGAAAACCCTACAATAAGGTTTTCCCAGCAAGGCTGAAATGTAGCATTGCCATACAGTAGTTTCATTCCTAACTTGCAGATAGCACTTAGCTATCATGAGTAGCAGCCAGTAATTTGTTTTCCATTAATTGATGTAACCCTCTCCCAACGTCATCAAAGTTGACAGCCATCATTGCAACCGATGGTTGTGAATTCCTTCTATCAATTATGTGAAAAAGGTCCCTCCTCTTACCTGTCCTAAATCTTTCCACTGGAAGGTTGTTGTTGTTGTTGTTGTTGTTGTGTGCTGTGTAAACAACTCTGATTCATGGTGACCATATCACAGCTTTTCCCCACTGATTTATTCAGAGGAGGTTTGCCATTGCTAAAGAAGTGTGTTGTCCAGGGTCATCCAATGCATTTCCAGGCCTCAAGAATTTGCATCCTGATGTCTTGGAGTCTGACTCTCAAGCCACTACCACATTGACCAATTGTCTTCACTAGATGATCCTTACCTTTTTCTTACCCATTGTTGTGACTCATCTGGAACCTCAGATTGACTCTGATGAGGATGATGGGATTCAGGTTCACAATCAGGTTCAAAATGTCCCTGTTGTAGAAGATGAGGAACAGGGAGTGCTAGTTCATTTTCCCACAGCAAGGAATGAGGTTGTTGATACTAGCCAGGTGCAAATGGACTTGGAAAAGAAGGACAGTTCTCAGTCTGATAATGAGGCTCAGCAAACTAACGAGCAGGCTGACCTTGACGAAACAGGTTCCTTAGATCGAGCTGACCGTTTGGAATTCAGGGTTCGGAGGAGTGTGAGAATTGCAAACAAGTTAAAGGAGCAGAATGTCACCTCCATCAAGCTTTTTTGTTGTGTATCTTCAGATCATGTATGACTCATGGCGACCCTAAAATGAACCTATCACAGGTTTTTCTGCCCAGGATCACCCAGGGTTTGTGAGCAGGAATTAGAACCCTGGTTTCCACATTTGCACTCAAACCACTGTACAAAAATACTCTGAGATGAGGGAACATACCCTCTCAAAAGGAATCCACATCATCAGTTGTTAAAACACAGGACACTTTACGGTTGTGTGACTTTTCGTAAAAGTTTAATTAACATAACTTAATAATCAAATTGCATTTTGTACACAAGATGACTCAATAGTGTTGCTCTCACCATTGTGTCAGATTCACAACAGAAGTCCAACAGAGTTCATGCAAATTGCTCCGCCAAAGCTGGTCCAATTTTGCTTTGTCTTATTTTGCTGATCAGTTTTGTTCAATGTTTCATTATTGATCGTTGCAGTATCTTTAAAGGTGCAAGTCCAAAGAGGAGTAAGTCCCACTGAGTAAATACTACAAATATTTTGACCCCCTAATTGTGTGTTTAAGACAGTTCCTAAATCCTGTTAAATATGTTTAGCTTTACTCTACAAAACCTTGCTTGATTCTCAAGGCTTAAGATTTAGTAAAAATGAGTCAATTTGTTTTTCTTGGTATTAGCGTCACTTCTTTCTCCTTTTTTTCATGCATCTTCTAATGAATATTCTGGCTGGCACCCTTCATCACAGGAGCGGAGAGAAACTTTTCATGGAAAAGTCTGGCTAAGTAAAGATAGGGAAGGGAGAGCTACTTATGAAAACAATGTCACATAGAATTAGTCACGGCTGTTTCAGAAGAACAGCGCCCGTCAAAAGAGGCTAACGTCAGACGAGTCTATCAATTGCACAGGCTTATAGTTCAACACAAACTGAGGCCTAAAGAACAATATATAACCATGAATTTATTACGTTCTGCCCGAAAGGATTAAATACGACTCATTTTCACAATGCACAGCTATGTAACCCGGACGAAGGAGGTTGGAAGCTATGATCGTAATATAGAAAGGGGTTGTCTCTCCAATGACTCAGGCTGGATTTTTATTTCAACCTGTGGTTGTAAAACATAACCTTGCACTCAACACTGTGAAAAATTGTTAGGTTCCAGTAATTACATACACGCACATACAAACCCTTACTTATCTCTAAGGAAATTCCATAATGATTAAATGTATACACCCCAATTTCTCCAAAGAGAGGTCCATGTTTGGAAGTCAATGTAAGCAATAAAGGATACAAGTGAATATTTGTATCAGCACTCCAACTTTGTACACATTCACCAACCTCCCCTAAAACCATATTTTGATACAATACAGCCACAATATCCACAAAGTGTGTTCAGAGGACATCCAATATGGTCAAAAATTTGGAAGCCATGCCCTATGAAGACCAACTTTTGGGAACTGGGTATGTTTAGCTTGAAGAAAAGAAGGCTGAGAGGGGAAATGAGAGCCATATTTGAAAGGATGTCCCATTTACAACAGTTCATGTGAAAAAGATTTTGGAGTCTTCATGGACAACAAGTTGAACATGAGCCAACAATGTGATTCAGCAATTTTAAAAGCCAATGAGATTTTGGGCTGCATCAAAAGGAGTCTAGTGTTCAAATTGAGGGAAGTCATGGCATCCCTTTTTTCTGCTTTGGTTAGACTTCACCTGGAATATTGTTTCCAACTCTTGGAAACACAGTTAAAAGCGATATTGACAAGCAAGAAGGTGTCCAGAGGAGGGAGACTAAAATGATCATAGGTCTGGAGACCATGAATCCCTATGAGGAGCATCTTAAAGAACTGAGTATGTTTAGCCTGCAGAAGAGAAAGTTGAGAGGAGACATGATAGCCATGTGTAAATATGTGAAAGTGTGTCATAAGGAAGAGGAAGCGGGTTTGTTTTCTGCTGCCCTGGAAACTACGACTTGGAGCAATGGGTTCAAATGACAGGAAAGGAGATTCCACCTGAACATTAGGAAGAACTTCCTGACCATATGAGCTGTTCAACAGTGGAACTCTCTGCCTTGGAGTGTGGTCAAAGCTCCTTCCTTGGAAACTTTTAAACAGCAGCTGGATGGCCATCTTTTGGGGATTATTTGTTTGTGCTTTCCTACATGGCAGGGGGTTGGACTAAATGGCCCATGTGGTCTCTTCCAACTCTATTATTCTATGATTGAGGAGGAGGAAAGCTTGTTTTCTGGTGCTCTGGAGATTAGGACACAATTTGGCAAAAGATTGTAATTGTATTAAAAAGAAAAGATTCCACCTAAATTTTGAGCAGAGGATGGATGGCCATCTGCTAGGAGTGCTTTGATTATGTCTACCAGCATGGCAGGGGGTTGGACTAGATGGCCCTTGTGATCTCTTCCTACTCTATGGTTGTATTTATGCATCTCCAACAAAATATTTTCTAGTACACTTTGATGGTATTATTGGTCCAGAAGTCTTTCATTTCAGTAGGGTACCACTACAATCTATGGTTTCATGGATCCACACAAAATCTCAGAGTGTATCCACCATAGATACTGGAATCATACTATATATATTTTCAAAGTATCCCATATTTAGGAGAGTCTTTAAAACACATCCTTTATCTAGCAATACGACAGCTGTCATTGCACAGTTTGCGCAAAATTAGAGCTGGACTGGGGTCAAAATATTTCCTATCTCATTTATAAAGTCTGCCATATTTTAATTCTCTTTTTTAACCCAATTGTTGCATGTTACTCTGTTAAACTTTACTTATCTCTACACATTATTCAATATGATTAACATCCTGAAATGGATCAAAATGAAATCAAGTCACGTTGATTACAATTTCAAAGTAGAACAAACTGAATTTAACTGTGAATGGATGGACTGCACGCATGACACATCCTGACATATTTTGATAACTACACAGTTCTCTGGCAATAAACCTGGACCACTGAAATGAACAGGAACTTCATTAAAAACTCAGCCATGAGATGCATTTCAGTGGAGCTCACAGCTTCACAGTCCATCCTCTCATTTTGATGACATTTTAGGTTTCCTAAACATGGGAAACCTGAAACCAATAATGGGAAGAAAACTGCTGGGAGATTTAGGGGAAAATGTGCAATAAAACAGGATAAATTCCAGGCCTGAATTATGTGTATGTCCCTGTCGTTGGAATAGTGAATCTACTTTGGGTTTTAGCTATCAATGTTAAAAGCTGTCCAAAGTGCTGAACCTATCAATTCCACATTTGCTTCTGGAAAGTTCCTCTTAAAACCTGGATGGGATTCAGTGTCCCTAGATTTGGGTTCCAATTTTTAAGGGAGGGAAGAGTTGTTGAAAGATCTTATGAGCCTCAAACTTAGAGTGCATTTTCCCCATCCTTGAAGTGATGTTGAAAAATGCAAAACATTATCCCTATGGGTCAGCATTTCTCTATGCAATTTCCATCTAGATAACCAATGTCTCATTTGGTACTATCTCCCTAAATAGCCTGTGATGTCAGAGATTTAAGATCAAGCCTCCCAACATTTCTTAATCCCATTCCAGTATCAATACTGGGGTTTTGGTTTAGATGGAGAGTGTGGGTGGGATCAGGTTTTCACTTTTTCCCTACCACGATTTCTCTAAAACAGGCATGAGCAAACTTCAGCCCTCCAGGTGTTTTGGACTTCAACTCCCACAATTCCTAACAGCCGGCACCTACCCAGAAATCCCCAAGGTACATGCCAGAAAAGTAACTTCTGTGTTAAATTTGGTCAGGTGCCAGAATGGCAGTAGAGGCTTGTTATTCCCCTATTGATGTATCCACTCCAGGTTTTAATCCTAAATTAAAAGAAGTTATCTAATGGGCTGATCTCTATCCCAAATCATCATCTCAGAGTGCATTTACACTATAGAATTAATACAGCTTGACACAATATTAACCTCCAGGACTCAATGCTAGGGCTGAGCAATGACGCAGCTGGGGCTGAGGCTGAGAGTGTGTGACTTGCCCAGGGTAACCCAATGGATTCCACAGCTGAGCAGGGATTCGAACCCTGGTCTCCAGAGTCACAATCCAATGCACAAACCACTCCCCTAAGAATATTGCTCCACACTAAACTTCTCCTCCAGCCCTCAAATTGTGAGTATTGCAGTCAGTTAAAATTTCAGTGGAGCATTTATAAATTAGTTCCAAGTGTGAATAATTTCCAGAGTCTTTCTGCAAAGATAAGACATTTGGGGACTGGAGAAGCATTTCATCTTGGAGAGTAAGGGGGTTTATTTGATTCTTTGCAAGCAATACATCCACAAAGAGTAATAGTGACTGTCTGCTGTTATTGTTTTGCTCTTCCCTCCAGCAAAAGTTGGCATTTCAACACAGAAGGAAGGGTAGGGTCTGTTCTGGGTTTTGGCCCAAACTTTAGGCCAGTTATGCCAGGTGTGGATCTCTTTGGCCATTAGCGATACAGCTCAGCCTTTAATGTTCAGACTACAACATGGAGCAGATCCACCTCCCAACTCCCATGGCCACCTTTGCATCAATACTTTGTCATCCATATCAGACATGGGCAAACTTTGGCCCTCCAGCTGTTAGGAATGTAAGAGTTTAAGCTCAAAACACCTGGATGTCCATGCCTGATCTATATTGTCCCCAGGTGCAGTGCCATTTCACTCCATTGCAAAAAATAATTGCCCAAAACACTTCAAGATAACACCGAATCACGGGTTTAGGTGAGAGGCAAAAAATTCCAGGACTTCAGAAGAGGTCCACATACAGACCTGTTGGTCCCAGGATTTCTGCCTCCATCGTCCACACTTGATGCCTTGTTGCGGGATGTAGAAACCCCCAAGGAGGCCACCACAGGAAACCTCAGCAGTTTTTTTTAAAAAAATAAACCCTCAAGATACAGATATGTGAATCCCTGCAAAAGTTCTGTTTTTTATCCTGGCCAGAGTAACTTTGCGATTCACCCATTTAATGAAGTTGCTGGCACACAAACAAAGTTAATGTGGTAGGACCACTTCTGTCCAAATCAGTACTACACAATCAAACAGGAACAAACACTTTCAAGCCAGGAACATCACCCTGTTGTTCCCTGGCACAAGTCCACCATGAAATCTCTCTGCAAAGATGGCCACACAACAAGGTCTGAATAATTATAGTAATGATGCCATTCTGTTCCTGGTTTGAAAGTGTCTGTTCCTGTCTCATTGTATATTACTTACTGTGAAAGTATTTATTGCACCCCAGGAACTTCGTTTTTCTGCTACAAACTTCATTAAACAGGTGAAAGACGAAGTTCTTCTTCCTAGGACAAAGTTTTCACCTTCTACTCAAGTGTCACCTTTTTTTTTAGGAACCAACCAATCAGAAACAAACATTTGAAACCCAAGAACAAACCTATAATTAAAAATACCATGATTTCCAACTGCAGGGACAAACAGCCATGCAGAGATCGGCATTTTCAGCTCACAACCGGGATATTTCTGCACTGAAAATCTCATGTGCTTTTTTGTTTCTAGCACCTCCTCCCACATTTTGAGGGAACAGCATTTGGCCACCCTCCTGTTTGCTATGAAAGCTTGTGGGATAAAGGTAATGTCTGGATGGACTTTCAGAATCCAAGCATCTCCATTTCTCAGAATTTATGGCTGCAACACACAGCATGCCTTGTTTGTCAGAATATGAGCTTCTTTCCCTCCTATTATGGCGGCTAAACTATGGATGGGAGGAAGGCACCTGCCATATTCATGTTATGCCCCATACTCGTGGTGGGCAGTTGGCACAAAAGCCCCAACAAACAAGATCCAGCCAACTCTGGTCCAAGGCAGGTCCTGGCCACTAAACTAAGGGCTGGAACAAGGCTCCTGCCCCATTCCTGCTGTACCCCGATGGGGCATACTGGTAAGCGGCAGGCAGTGGGGGGCAGTCAGGAAAGAAGGGCACAAAAGCTGCACCAGAAGGCAAATGAGGCCCAGCCGCCGTGAGCTCTCCCGATCCCGAGTCTGAAGGGGCAGCAGGGCCATAAAGAGCCGGCAAGGGGCGCAAGGGAGTCTCGGTGGAGTACAGCAAAGCAGGCAAAGGGAGCGATTCATACAAGCCAGGCCCTTCTAACCCCAACTCTGAGGTTTGGAGGCGACTCGGCGCAAAAACCGACGTCTCCGACGTTTGCTGCTGCTGTTCTGGGAGGAGGCCACCATACTCCAGAAGGTCAAAAAGCTCTTCAGGACCAGGCTCTTTCAAAGAGTGACTCGGCTCAGTGAAGAACGAGGGAGGGAGGTTACGGTGCCGGAGAGGGACTTTCTTGCCCACAACGTGCGGCACAGAGGAGCCCAATCCGCCTTCCGGTTGCATCGAGGAAAGTCCGACACCAGACGGTTGCAAGGAGTCGAAGAGAGCTGCCAAACTTTGGCTTTGCACCAGAGTGGCGGCGGAGGCATCTCGTTTAGATGGTTGTGGAGGCTTGCAATGAACTGCCCCACCACTGGATGGCGAGAGAGAGGGGTTAGTCCTTTTCTGCTGCTGGAAGGGCGGCTTACAATGTGCCGCGGTGACGCTGGAAGGCAACAAAGAAGCAGTAGTCCTTTTATGAGCATTGGGTGGCTGCTGCGGAGGCTTGGAATGTATTGCTCCGCCGCTAGGTGGTGACAAAGAGACGCTAGTCCTTTTATGCACATTAAGTTGCTGGTGTGGATGACTGCTGTTCATGCTATTAGTAAAACTAGGCTGGGAACTGGGATTAGGAGAGGATTCCTGAGTCCCAGAAGTGCCCCCGATGATCCCATTGCAACGCTTGATCTGCTTCTGCAAATACTTCCGATGGTTGACTTTCCGCTTGGATTTGACGGGCTTGTCCAGGGCCAACTTGATGTTGCTGGAAGCCGAGTCGATGAAGCTGAGCAGCTCCTTGAAGTCACCCGGGTCGCCGTCTGCCGTCCCGCCGTCCAGGAGAAGTGTGCTGCCCTCCTCGAAGCCTTTCTCGAGGTCCCCGAAGTCCCCCAAAGACCCCGCAGGCAGTGCTGAGAAGCCGAAGGGCAGGAAGGGGTGGCCGTGGGGGGCCAGCGGGGCTGCCTGTACTGCCATGGGAGCTCACCTCGTCTCTTCTGCAGCTGCCTTAATAATAATAATAATAATAATAATAATAATAATAATAATAATAATACCAACTTAATTTTTATTTCCCGCCACCAGATCCCTGAAGGAGCCCTGAGCTTCCAAACAATGCTATCAAGCTATAAGGAAGATATAGAGGGATCCCTCATGCCCAACAACTTTGTATTTGTGGGTCAGGGGAAGGAGAGGATTTAATACACTATTTGTTACATTGCCTTTTGTATAATGACCCTAGAAACAATTTCCTGGGATTGCTATGAGTTTTCCAGGCTATATGACCATGTTTCAGAAACATTCTCTCCTGAAGTTTTGTCCACATCTATGGCAGGCATCCTCAGAGGTTGTGTGATATATTGGAAACTAGGCTAGTGAGGTTTATATATCTGTGGAAGGTCCAGGCTAGGAAAAAGAACTCTTGTCTGCTGGAGGAAAATGTGAACGTTGCAATTAATCACCTTGATTAGAATTTAATGACCTTGCAGCTTCAAAGCTTGGCTGATTCCTGCCATTCACACTTTCCTCCAGCAGACTAGAGTTAGGAAAGCTGATGAAGAAACACAACCTACAAACTATATACAAACCCACTAAGAAGATCCAACAAATGCTACGTTCAGCAAAGGACAAGAGGGATCCTCTCTCACCTCTGCAGGAGTCTACTTGAGTCGCCTCAGGTGAGAAAGGCAGAGTAAAAATGTTGTAAATAAAATAAATAAATACTGTATACCATGCAGCTGTGGAGAAGTCTACATATGGACAACCAAATGCAGCATTGTCCAGACACGAATCAAGGAGCATGAAAGGCACTACGGGCTAACTCAACCAGACAAGACAGCCATAGCAGAGCACCTGATGAACCAACCTGGACACAGCATATTATTTGAGAACACAGAAATGCTGGGCCACTCTAACAACCACCATGTCAGACGACACAGAGACGTTATTGAAATCCATAAGCATGTGGAAAATCTCAACAGAAAGGAAGAAACTATGAAAATGAACACAATCTGGCTACCAGTATTAAAAAAACCCTCTAAAATCAGGAGAGGAAATAAAGAACAACACTCAGAAAACAGGAGAATTCCAGACTGGAAACAATCAGGGCCAGCTAACACCTCCCAACAAAGAATTCCCACAGGCAGTAATTAGCCAGGCCTTATTTATTTATTTATTTATTTACAGCATTTATATTCCGCCCTTCTCACCCCGAAGGGGACTCAGGGCGGATCACATTACACATATAGGCAAACATTCAATGCCTTTTAACATAGAACAAAGACCTTGTAGCCTTGAAGCTACAAGGTCATTAAAAGCTAATCAAGGTGATTAATTACAGCATTCACACTTGCCTCAGGCAGACAAGAGTTCTTCCTACCATCCTGGATCTTCCACAGATATATAAACCTCCCTTGCCTAGTTTCCAATATACCTCACAACCTCTGAGGATGCCTGCCATAAATGTGGGCGAAACGTCAGGAAAGAATGCTTCTGGAACATGGCCATACAGCTTGGAAAACTCACAGCAACCCAGTGATTCCGGCCATGAAAGCCTTTGAAAACAAATCTTCTGGGAGACCTTTTGGAAGAAAGGGCAGCATGGCAACCGTCAGCAGTTATCTGTGACTTGTTAGCGGATTATGCCCAAAATAGAACATTAAAGGTTGCCACATTTGGCAGTCGCAGGCCAAAAAATCCGAGCTAAATTAGTGAAGTCCACAGTGGATGCTGGGAATGGAAACTGAGATGGTTTGATACAAATCAGATACAGTAGAGTCTCGCTTATCCAATGTTCTGGATTATCCATCTCATTTTTGTAGTCAATGTTTTCAATACATCGTGATATTTTGGTGCTAAATTCGTAAATACAGTAATTTCTACATAGCATTACTGCATATTGAACTACTTTTTCTGTCAAATTTGTTGTATAACATGATGTTTTGGTGCTTAATTTGTAAAATCATAACCTAATTTGATGTTTAATAGGCTTCTCCTTAATCTCTCCTTATTATCCAACATATTCGCTTATCCAACGTTCTGCTGGCCCGTTTATGTTCGATAAGTGAGACTCTACTGTATTGTTATTTTGATCACGTCACTGCGACTGTAATTGTAAAGACCCAGGATACAGAATAAGTTTTAATATTTACATTGGAAATGCTGGTTGTACTTTTAAAAGTTGTCTATTATTGGATGTCTTGGCCTATGGCTAGTACAGTAAACTATTCATTCCTCTCCCCAATGGGACTTGGGGCAGCTTACAAGTGAGACTAAGCCCAGCAAAAACAAAGTTTGCCAACTAAAAACACATTTAAAAGCATAACAAGCAAATAACAATCTAAAATAGCAGATTATAAAAACAACATTTAAATGAATCAAAACAAACCTCAATAACCTTGGCCTCTTCGGGCTACTCCTCAGCCCCGAAGAGACACCCCAAGGATGGGCATCGGGGCCAGGGAGCCAAGGAGCCAAGCATCTTTCCCGCTTTCCTTTCCTTTCTCTCTTTCCTTCCAACCAATGGAAATTAATGAGGATGGAAAAGTAGGCAGAGAGTCCTTTCCTTTCTCTTTCTTCCTTTCTCTGTCTCCAGCCGGAGAGAAGCAAAGCAGCCAAGCCAGAGAGATGGAGAAGCTTTGATTTCTTCCTTCCGTCTCCCAACAAGGACTTTCCTCACCCGCCTCTGTTCACTTTTAGTGCCAAGGAGAAGAGGAGGAGGAGGAGGAGGAGGAGGCGTCCAAAGAAAGCAAGGGAAGGGGAGGAGAGGGAAGAAGGCAGTCTCTCCTTTGGGAAAGCCCTGTTAACTCTTTCTTGATCCGTCTCCATGGTTCACTGATTTGGGGTTTTCTTGGGTTTGTCAATGATTGTGTCTTCTTCTTGCATGGACAGGATGGCCCTTGGGGTGCCTTCCAACTCTAGGATGAGAAGTATCCTACTAAACTTAAAAGGTCGCTTTTTTCTCAACACTAGGATGCTTTTTTCAGAACCAGACCATAGATCAAGTGTTGTTGTTTTTAACCTAATGGTTGCATTACAGGAACAGTTTTTGTGGACCTTGTGGCAGCCTAACCTTTAATGTTCTATTTTGGGCATTATCTGCTAACAAGTCACAGATAACTGCTGACTGTTGCAATTTTCTAGGAGGGTCTGGGCAGTTTTTGTAAAATCATAGTCCCCGTTAATATGGTAGATTTTATGCAACATAGAAAAATGCTGCATAAAATCTACCATATTAACTGGGACTATGCTTTTACAAAAACTGTCCAGACCCTCCTAGAAAATTGCAGCTTCTGTGTAAAGTTTCAAGGCAGGAAAGTTAGATGGAGGAGGCAAAAGAATGGTTTATCCCAAGGCCATATTCTTGCACCAACCTTGATTAACATATTTACTACTGATCAGCCACAGCCAGCACTCACAAAGAGCTTTTTTTTTTTCGTGTCAGGAGCAACTGGAGTTGTTTCTGGAGTGAGAGAATTGGCCGTCTGCAAGGATGCCCAGGGGATGCCCAGATGTTTTTGATGTTTTTTTTGTGGGAGGCTTCTCTCATGTCCCCGCATGGAGCTGGAGCTGATAGAGGGAGCTCATCCGCGCTCTCCCCGGGTGGGATTCGAACCTGGTAGCTTTCAGGTCAGCAACCCAACCTTCAAGTCACAAGGCTTTTATCCCCTAGGCCACCAGAGGCTTTATATATGCTGATGACCTTGGTCTTCTAACAGCAAAAGCAAGAGACTTTGAAACAGTGGAAAACCAACTAATGTCCTGAAAGATTTCTCCAGCTACTACAAAGATAACCACTTGAAGCCTAACCCTGCCAAGACACAAGTGTGTGCTTTCCACCTACGTAACTGTAAAGGCAACAGGAAATTGAAAGTTACCTGGAAAGCCCAAGAGCTCGAACAGTGTTTCCATCCTAAATATCTCAGTGTCACCTTAGATCAAACACTAACATTTAGGAAACACTGTGTGAACACCAGGCACAAAGTAGCTGTGGAAACTTACTGGCAGCGTATGGGGTGCAGATCTAAAATTAATAAGAACATCAGCCCTGGCCTTGTCTTAACTGCTGAGTATGCCTGCCCCTTTATCACTTTACTAGGCTAAATATCCCTGCCTCCTTAAATCGCTCCTCACAGGGATCTGTGGTTTCCAGACCTTTGATCATTTTTAGTGACTCTCCTCTGGACACTTTCCAGTTTGTCTATGCCTTCTTGAACTGAGAAGTCCAGGTGAGGTTTGACCAAAGGAGACTTTTTTTTTAGATCTCTCTTCTTGTCTGCCTTCAAGTCCTTTAGGACTAATGGCAACCCTGTCATGAGTTTTTCTTGACAAGATTTCTTCAAATGGGTTTTATCTCTAAGCCTAACTCTCCAAGGCTGAGAGACTGACTCACACAAAATTACCCAGTGGGTTTCCAAGGTTGAGTTGAAATGCGACCTGGAGTCCTCCTATCACTCCAGTTGTAGTTACTCCCCTTTCAGTGTTTCAGAAGAGGTTTACAGTTAGAGTGAGCCCTCCACATCCATGAATTCTATATCCACAGATTCAACCATCTACATCTTGATAAAAAATGATTTCAAAAAGGAAACCTTGATTTTGCCATTTTATATAGAGAACACTATTTAACTACAGCATTGTATACAATTAGACTTGACTATCCACAGATTTGGAGCCCCGGTGGTGAAGTGCGTTAAAGCACTGAGCTGGAGACCAAAAGGTGCCAGGTTCAAACCCCGGGAGCGGTGTGAGTGGCCGCTGTTAGCTCCAGCTCCTGCCAACCTAGCAGTTCGAAAACATGCCAATGTGAGTAGATCAATAGGTACCACTCCGGCGGGAAGGTAACGGCACTCCATGCAGTCATGCCGGCCACATGACCTTGGAGGTGTCTACGGACAACGCCGGCTCTTCAGCTTAGAAATGGAGATGAGCACCAACCTCCAGAGTCTGACATGACTGGACTTAACATCAGGGGAAACCTTTACCTTTATCCACAGATTTTGGTATCCACAGGAAGCCCTGGAACCAAACCCCAGCAGATTCCAGGCACTTATTGTACCACCTGTTGATGACAGTGTAACTTGCTCAAGATCACTTAGCATTTCCATAGAATCATAGAATCATAGAGTTGGAAGGGACCTCAGACAGTCCAACCCCCTGCCAAGAAGCAGGAAATTGCATCCATGGCTGAGTGAGGATTCATTTGCATTCTTACTACTCCTACAGTACTATGATTCGGTGACCTTATAGTACTTCCTTGTTGTGTGCCTTCAAGCTACTTACAACTTCTGACAGCCTCATCATCCCCTTTCTACCTGGAAGTTTTCTAGCAGCATTTCCACTAGGAGGGTAGCAAAAGAGAACTGGAGAAACTCAGGTTTTTGGAGCCAGATTGCTGTAAACAATACAACACACAAAGCTTGGAATTTGGGGGGGGGGGGGGCAATAGTTCTACTTTAACATTATCTGCCTTCACCCAAAAGTCAAAGTAAACAGCAGCTGCCTTCACGACCCCCCCCCCCCCACTTTTTTCTTTACTTGTGCAAGATTTATCTGACCTGGTTGTTTCATTTCACACATAAACAAAATGTTTCCTGAAACAGGCTGAATGGTCAGCCTATAACACTGACCATGCCAAGGTCACACCCATATCCTATGTGTTACCCCTTCCTTCAGGAGCTAGAAAGGTGTAATAGCTTGAACATTGGACTCTGGAGACCAGGGGTTGAATGTCCATTTGGCCTTGGAAAGCTACCAGATGACTTTGAACAAGTGATACACTCTCAACCCCAAAAAATCCTGCGATAGGTTCACCTTCAGGTCTTCTTCATAAGTCAAAAACAATAGGAAGGCACACAGCAACAACAACAAAACCCTTGGTTCTCCTGCTTCATCCCTCCCCTTCCTTTTCCCTTTTTTCATTGTTGCTGTTGTAATTGTTCATTGCCATCAATGACTTCAACTTCAATAAGAGACCTACAAAACACTCCGTTATCAGTTTTTTGCTCAGTGGAAGATTAGAAGGTAGAGATGGACAAATCAACAACTCTGTTAAGGGATAAGTCAGTTGACTGAGAACACTTTCGGTGATTCTTACAATGAAAATATATTATTGTTAGGTTTGGAGATATATTTGTTGGGATCTTTTTTCCTTTGTATATACCTGCCATAGATGTGGGCGAAACGTCAGGAGAGAATACTTCTAGAACATAGCCATACAGCCCGGAAAACATACAACAACCCTGTGATCCCAGCCATGAAAGCCTTCGACAATTCCATATTTTGTTTTGTATTCGGGGGAAGAAAATGTACTATTATAGGAATTTTTATGTTTTATGTTTGTGTATGTAGATGTTAGAGATATATACTTGTATGATAACCTGCTTAGTTATGTGCTATCAGGAAGACTGTTTATGTGTCTATATGTTTACATAGTTTTAAAAAATATTCTAATAAAAAGTACAGAGGCAAAAAAAAGTTTTGCTCATATTTTGCAAACTCTAGGCTGTGAGTTCTTTCATTGAAATAATCCACATGTAATGTGATCTTCTTTTCTGGCGAATCACATTGTCTCTTGAGATGTCCATACCACAACAGCCCCAGTTTAGTCACCTATTCCTAAGTTGTGTTCAGGCTTTATTTGCTCTGAGATCCATTTATTTTGTCTTTTAATATCCAGAGACCTCTGCTCCAGCACTACATTGCAGTTGGGGTTGGTCCTCTTTCTATTACTCTTTTTCACGATCCAACTTTCAAAATCATACATAGATATTGGCAATACAATGGGCCCTTCATATCTCCTGGGCTTTGGTTCCAGGATGCCCCTGGACACCAAAATCCATAAATGCACAAGTCTCATTATATACAATGACATTGTAAAAATGGCACCTCTTATATAAAATGACAAAATCAAGAGTTTCTTCTGGGTTTTTTAAAAAATATTTTCAAACCTTGAATGCTTGAATCCACTGATATGAATCCATTGGATATGATTTGCTGACTGTACAATGAGATGAACAACTTTGACTTGGAAACACGATGAGATACATTAAGGATCTCATCTTTTTTTATATTGAAACCATGCTTTAAAATTTGATTGCAATAGGGTTTTTTAAAATAAAATAGATCTCTCTTCCTGCGACCAATGGAACTTGAACAAGGTTTTGTTTTTGTTTTTTTGGCAGAATCTTCAGCATTTTTTGCTTAGAAAAAAAAACCATTTTCCATGTTTCCATGCTTAACCGGCTGGAAGAAAGGAAACGTTCTTTTTGCAAAGGCAAACCCATTTTTTTAATAAAACAAAAATTGGATCCACATAGCAATTTGGGGTTTTTTTTCCCTTTCCAAACTTTCCAACGATGGGAAAATGAGAGCGGCCAAACAGGTGTTTCCAACATACAATCTCATTTCCTGCTTGCGTCTTAATCGGCTCATCAACCCGGCAAGTCGACTCCGGGCGCATTCTTTGGGCAGTGGGAATTTCTGCCCTTCCCTGACAAGCATTATAGGGAGGCTTTGACATACAGCCTCGCAGGACCTAAATAGGCTGGCCTATTCTTTGCCTCCTCTGAAAGAAAGCTTTGTGCCAAAGATTCATTAAACTGCACCACACAGACCTTTCAGAAACCGGGGAAAGGGGAGGGGAAGGCAGAAGAGGGGAAGGAGGGAGGGGGGTTCCAATAATGAACAGTCGATTTAACTGGAAAAGCAGTGAGAGCTGTTAAATTAAAGGGAAATAAACCACACTTCGAGTTCGGTGACCTAAAAAAAGGGAGCGGGGGCTGGGAGGATCTTCATTCGGCGAGTCGGCTTTGCAAAAAGCAGATCTGCAAAAAGTTGGCAACATTTTACAAAGACTGTGTAGACAAGGAGAGGAAATTAAATGCTTCAAAAAGATCCTGGATCTATGTCTCATTGCACTTGGGAATGGTTATGGTGATGTGTTGGAATAGGTTGCGGTGCTGGGAAATGTGCCGTCCATGGGTCACACAGCATCTAAAGGCCATAATTGGCCTTCAAGCATCACCAATGGTCCTGCAGGGTGAGGCTGCTTGACGTTACAGGACAGAGGCTATAAAGCCACAAACTATGCTCCCCAATGTATTACATGAAACTATGAGATCATATTGAGGTTTGGAGGCCCTTTCACACTACACAGTTATAGCATTATGATTCCACTTTAACTGTCAAGTCGGATTCCTATACAATCCTGGATCTTGTAGTTTACTTGCCATAGCTGTATTCCATAGCATTCATAGAATCATAGAATTATAGAGGTGGAAGAGACCGCAAGGTGCATCCAATCCAACCCCCTGCCATGCATAAATACACAACCAAATCATTGCAGACAGATGGTCATCCAATCTCTCTTTAAAACCTCCCAGAGAAGGAGATTCCACTAAACTCCAAGGCTACACATTCCACTGTTGAGCAGCTCTTACAGTCATGAAGGTCTTCCTCATTGTGGAGGTTGTAGCTTGGTGAAATACTAGAGCTCTCTCCCAGGAAATTCGAATTAGCCATTTCTAAACTGCAAATTCCTGGATTTTAGGAGATGGAACTATAGCTGTTAAAGCAGAAACATCATTCTATAATTATGTAGTGTGAAAGCATCTTGGATGGAATGATAAGGCTATTTGGTTTTTAGTTTACAGTTAGAGTCCAATAGACAAGTGCTGAGGCATAATCTGTTGACAATACAAGAGGCCCAGAAAACATACAACAACCAAGAGGCTACTGTTAGGATGGATTATGGTGAAACGGAATGGTTTCCACAATCGTCAAAAAGGACAGACAACTTGTATGCCAAGAACATCATGTGTAAATGAGGACTAGATTCGAAGGAAGGAAGAAGAAACATTAACAATTTAGGATATGCAGATGATACCATACTACTAGCAAAAAAATACCAAAGACTAGGAACAATATCTGAAGGAAGTCAGGGCAAAAAGTGCAGAGACAGGTTCATAGCTGAACATTAAGCAACCATAGATACTTTCATAACTTTGAAATAGACAATGAAAACACTACAATGGTTCAAGATTTCCTATACCTTGGCTCAGTTATTAATCAGAATGGAGACTGCAGTCTCCAGAAAAAAATTAGGACTTGGAAGTGCAGTTAGTAAAAGACTAGACAAAATCCTTCCTGAAGGATAAAGATATATCACTGAACACTGAAGACAGAGGTCCTCCAGGTCAGTCGTATGTCCGATCGGGGTATTGCGTGGCTACCTGTGTTTGACGGGGTCGCACTCCCCCCTGAAGGTGCAGGTCCGCAGTTTGGGGGACCTCCTGGACTCAGCACTGACGCTTGATGCTCAGGTGTCGGCGGTGGCCGGGAGGGCCTTTGCACAATTAAAACTTGTGCGCCAACTGCGACCTTACCTCGTGAAGTCTGATCTGGCCACGGTGGTCCATGCCTTAGTTACCTCTAGACTGGACTATTGCAATGCACTCTACGTGGGGCTGCCCTTGAAGACGGCCCGGAAACTCCAACTAGTTCAACGTTCGGCAGCCTTGCTTCTAACTGGAGCAAATTATAGGGAGCGGTCAACCCTCCTGCTTAAGGAGCTCCACTGGCTGCCGTTCACCTTCCGGACCCAATTCAAGGTGCAAGTGATCACCTACAAAGCCCTGAACGGTTTGGGACCCTCCTACCTTAGTGATCGCCTCTCCCCCTACGAACCTGCACGATCTCTTCGTTCGTCGGGGGAGGCCCTCCTCTCGCTCCCACCTCCGTCACAAGCACGGTTGGTGGGGACGAGAGAGAGGGCCTTCTCCGTGGTGGCCCCCCGGCTCTGGAACTCGCTCCCCAGGGAAATCAGGCAAGCCCCCACCCTGGTAGCATTCAGAAAGAGCTTGAAAACCTGGCTCTTTACTCAAGCCTTTAGATAAAGATTGCTAATCCAGAAGCAATCTGTATCTGTGACCATTCTTGTACCGGTTTGCACCTTTTACCTTTGTCAACTCGATATAGACACAGGGTCTATTCCCATCCCAATTTGCACTTCCAGAATTTGCAGCACTTTATCAGTCACCTTGTGTTTACAATATTTATATGGTGCACCTTACCCAGTCTACTTTTACAATCTCTCAGTTTTAATCCATGTTTTTATTAGTTCTTGTTTTTTATTGGCTAATGTTTTATTTTATTTTTTTTATTTTTTTATTGTGCAAGTTGTTGTCTATTGCTGTGTTTTATACTGCTACTGTTTTTATTTGGGCTTGGCCCCATGTAAGCCGCCCTGAGTCCCCTCCGGGGAGATAGAGGCGGGGTATAAAAATAAAGTTATTATTATTATTATTATTATACTAAAGTTAGACTGGCCCATGCCATTGTATTCCCTGGGGTTTGTTGTTTGGTGAGGCACCAGCATTCTTTAGCAAAGAAGGCTAAAAGACTTTGTAAAACTACAACTCCCATGATTCCATAGCTTTGAGCAATGACAGTTAAAGTGGTGTCTAAGTACACCAAAGTGATAGGGGGAAATTCCTTTATTTCAGTAGAGGCCGACCTATTTAGCCAAGAGTTCTTTCCTAATTTGCAAACAAGCAAAACTTTCATCCCCAATTTTACTCTGAAATTTGAAGATGCTAGCCAAGGTTCTGAATCCTATTCCCAATATAGTTTTTAATTTGAGACTACAACCCAAATTGGATTACTACTTACCCCCAAACTCAAAGTTGAGCCACTACTTCAGGGGAAAGATGGTCTTCTTAGTGGTGACACCTTGATGGCAGAACTTCTCGCACACTAACTGTTTGGCAGTTTCTATGCAGCTTTTACTTTGTTTTAATGTTCTTTTATATGGTGTTTAGTGCTGTCTTTCTTCCTCTATACCAGTGTTCCACAAAGTTTGATTCTTCAGCTTTTGTATTGCAGGTCCCAGAAGCCCCGGCCAGCTTATCCAACATCTAGGGAGTTGAATTTCAAAATATCTGGAAAACCAAAATTTGGGAAACACTGCTCTAGCCCACTTGCTTTAAAAAAAAGAAAGAAATATGCCACCTTCTTTGTTGTTTTCATTTGGTGTTCATTGACAGCAAAATGAGGACTGAGAGAGGGAGAAAAAACAGTGAAAATAATTGTCTTAATCTAATTATTGGCAAAGCAAAATAACCAAATAAAGAGGCGCACAAAAAGGGCTGCTGTCAACAACAAAAAATCCCACCCATTAAACGAAAAGGGAACATAGCAACACCTTTTATGAGGGGTATTCAAATATTAAACTTCTTTCCATATACAAGGAGCAATTTACCTCTAATGCCTAGTTGGCAGCATTTTCCCCCTCGCAATGTTTTTTTTCCATCTGCACCATTTCTGAAAACAATTGCACCAGAGTTACTGAATACAGTCAAATATCAAGTAGTATAGTATGCTATCTGATCAAATATAAAATACTGAAATCAAACACCACTGAATATTAATTATTGATATAAAACATGCAGATAAAGTTTGGCAAGATAGTTGGAAAGAACTGAGCACCATCAACGAATATTAATGCTTTTTTTATAACATCAGTGCATTCAAACAGTGTTCAGAAAGTTGTTGTTGTTAACTACTGTTAATTTGACTTCAATTTATGGCAACCCTAGAAATTGGTGTCCAAGCCACCCTATCTCCAACAATCCTGCTCAAGTCTTGCAAACTCAAGGCTTCATTGATTGAGTCTTTGTTGTTTATTCATTCAGTCGCTTCCAACTTTTCGTGACCTCATGGACCAGTCCACGCCAGAGCTTCCTGTCGGACATCGCCGCCCCCAGTTCCTTCAAAGACAAGCCAGTCACTTCAGAGATACCATCCATCCATCTTGCCCTTGGTCGGCCTCTCTTCCTTTTTCCTTCCATTTTCCCCAGCATCATGATCTTCTCCAAGCTTTCCTGTCTCCTCATGATGTAGCCAAAGGACTTCATCTTTGCCTCTAGTATCCTTCCCTCCAGGGAGCAGCCGGGCATTATTTCCTGGAGGATGGACTGGTTGGATCTTCTTGCGGTCCAAGGCACTCTCCGGATTTTCCTCCAACACCACAGTTCCAAAGCATCAATCTTCCTTTGCTCAGCCTTCCTTATGGTCCAGCTCTGAATCCATAGGTTACTATGGGGAATACCATTGCTTTGACTATGCGGACCTTCATTGCCAGTGTGATGTCTCTGCTTTTCACTATTTTGTCAAGGCTGGCCATTGCTCTCCTCCCAAGAAGGAAACGTCTTCTGATTTCCTGGCTGCAGTCTGCGTTTGCAGTGATCTTCATGTCTAGAAATATGAAGTCTGTCACTGCCTCCACGTTTTCTCCCTCTATTTGCCAGTCATCAATCAGTCTGGTTGCCATCATCTTGGTTTTCTTGATTGAGTCTATCCATCTTGAATATTGCCTTCCTCTTTTCCTATTGCTCTCTGCTTTACCAATCATTATCAACTTTTCGATCATATACATGTTTCAAGTCCACATCAGTAAAGGATAATTTTAGCAAAGCCAAACCAAAGCTTGTAAAGTTAGGAAAGGCTGAACTACATCTCCTCGGATCCTCCACTAGCATGTCCATTAATCATATCAAACTACAAATTCCAGAATTCCATCGGATAAGACCATGGCAATTAAAATAACCACAGATTATTTTTCACAGATTGGTGGCTGCACCCTTGTACTGTTTCATTCGAGAACTGACCAAAGATGTCTGGCAATGAAACCAATGATCAATCTGGAGAATCTTGAGAAATGTTATCCAAAAAGGATTTTTTTCCAAGATCTGGCTTTCAATTCTTTTCAGAGATAACTATGTTCCGACCTATTTGCTAAAACAAAAACATGAACATCCGTTGACGGTGCTCAGTTCTTTCCAACTTTCTTGCCAAGCAAGAGAACAGCTGAATAATCCCCGGCTCTTCAGTGTGTGGTCTTATTTTGTGTTTCGTCATGCAGACAGTACTAGAGAAGGTCATACGGGTCATCAGAATACTAATAAGAAATCTGATTGATGACCGTGTGCCAGAGAAATGAATAGGATATTTAATTACTGTCCCCTGCTCTTTTTAACAGACAGTTTCCCTCAACTGCTTTATCTCCACTCGTCTTTTCTCTCCCTCTTTTTTAAATGCCACCCCAATAATCCAAAGTTTTCTAAACAACATAAAGACAAATTCAAAGACAGACATGGTTGGGTTTTTTTTAAGGCATCGGACTGGTTCATTGATTCTTTTTCTGTCTTTGTTCAGGAGGGCAGTCGGGCTGCGTTCCAAGGCTGAAAAAGAAAAGGCCATGTTGTTCAATGGGAATCGGGATTGCTTCAAAAGGACGTTTTCTTCTAGTCTTCGAAGCGGGACAATTAACTGCTTCGGTTCTGGTTTATGAAGAAGGCAGAGCAGCAAACATACTTTGGGTGCATCCACACTGCAGAATTAATGCAGTTTGGCACCACTTCGACTGCCATGGCTTTATCCTATGGAATCCTGGGATGTGTAGAATTATAAAGCCTTTAGTCTTCTCTGACAAAGAGTGCTTCTGCCTCACCAAACTACAACTTCTAGGGTTTCATTGCATTGAGTCGTGGCAATTAAAGTAGTGTCAAGCTGACTTCCTTCTACAGTGTAAATGCACTCCTTGCCTCTACTGATTGTACATTGGAGCACCCAATGCCTTTGGATAAGCTTTGGTAGAGAAACAATTGTGAGTGTATGCCATTCAAGGAGAAGAATTTTATCCTTCTCTTCCCATTCCTCCTTTCAGACGTCTCACAGTCATGGACAAATGGAGCAATGGAGCATCCATGCTAGAAGAACCAACACTTCCTCAGTTTCTCCATACCTCACAACCTCTGAGGATGCCTGCCATAGATGTGGGCAAAATGTCAGGAGATAATACTTCTAGAACATGGCCATACAGCCACAACAACCCTGTGATCCCAGCCATGAAAGCCTTCGACAACACACTTCCTTAGCTGTCCATCCACTCATCCATCCATCCTGTTTCACCGGCTTTCTTTCACTGACTTTCTTCCTTTCCTTTCCTTTCCTTTCCTTTCCTTTCCTTTCCTTTCCTTTCCTTTCCTTTCCTTTCCTTTCCTTTCCTTTCCTTTCCTTTCCTTTCCCTTTCTCACAGATCTCAGTTGAATTTTTAATTTCTAATTCACTGCCATTTTAAATATTTGATTATTTATTCAAATAGTCATACATTTCTTAGTGTTTGTTGCATACAGTGCATTATTTTCCAGGTATTCATGTTTCATTATAATTTCTTATGTAATATCTCTTCTTTACGGGGTCACAGTCTTCTACAGTAGAGTCTCAAATATCCAACATAAACGGGTGGGCAGAATGTTGGATAAGCAAAACTGTTGGATAATAGGGAGGGATAGGCCTCCCCTCACTCACCTGCCCTCCTCACTCGCTCACTCACCGGGTCAGGTCCTGGTCTGCCGCCGCTGCCACCACCACCTTCGCTGCTAAGACCTGGCCCGGTGATGAGCGAGCGAGCGAGGGAGGGAGGGAGGGTGGCAAAGGCGGCAATGGCAGCAGAAGCAGGAGTCTGGCTGCCTCTTCCAGGCTCCTGCTTCTGCCAACACCATCACCTTTGCAGCCTGCCCTCCCTCCTTCCCTCACCAGCCATGTCTTAGTGAGGGAGAGAGAGAGGGAAAAAGAAGGCAGCTGAGTGAGTGCATGAGAGGGAGGGTGGGCAGCCTGCAAAGGCGACAGCAGCGGCAGAAAGAGGAGCCTGGAAAACATGGCCAGGCTCCTGCTTCTAACGCTGCTGTTGCCTTTGCAGCCTGCCCTCCCGCCCTCTCTCACTCACTGGCCAGGTCTTAGCGAGGAGAGGGAAAAACAGGGCAGGTGAGTAAGAGAGGGAGGGAGGGCAGGTTGCAAAGGCGACAGCAGCAGCAAAAAGAGGAGCCTGGAAGAGACGGCCAGGCTCCTGCTTCTACCTCCGCTTTCTCCATTGCAGTCAGCCTCTCTCTCACACACTCACTCACTCACCCACCCTCTTTTTCCCTCTCCCTCCTCATCGCTAAGACCCATTGGATAATGCGGAGTGTCGGATGAGTGGAAGTCAGATAACCAAGACTCTACTGTATATGAATAGTATATATAAAGATATCATTGGCTCTCAATGGATATCTGCTTCCTCCTTGTCTACAACCTTATAGGATTCCCTATGTACATTATGTGTTTAATTATACTTTTTATTGAGATGTTGAATCACTGGTTGCCATTCATTGATAAAGTTCTCTAATAGTTCTCTCAAGAGTATAGGTATTTTGTCCATTATTAGCAAATCTGTAAGGTATTTTTCCCATTCTTCCAAGGGAGGTATCTCTGAGTTTTTCCAGTAGCTGACATATACTATTCAAGCTGCCGAATTTTTCCCGAATTTCCTTTCCAGTTCTTCATCTCGCATATTCAAAAGGTGCAATGTTGGTGTCATTTTAAAGTTTATGTTTAACATTTTTTTCAAGATACACATGAATCTGTTTTCAGTAGTTTTTTACTTTGTTGCATGACCACCACGTGTGGTAAAATGTGCCCTTTTCCACATTTCCAACATTTGTGCATTGTGCACTTGTACATCTTCGCTAATCTCTCTGACATTTCACTGCCATTTTTTTTAATTTATACAATTTCAAACCATTATTTTATTTAGAAAAGGAACATGTATGTGGATATTTGTAGATCAGGATACTTATTTATCAGTATTATTGCACATCTAAAGACACCTTAGTCTGAAATATATATATTCACATGGATGATGCTCAAAAAAGATAACGAAGCGGTGACTGCTATGTGGCTACTAATAGTGTAAATGACCCAACTTTAAAAGCAAACTCACATTGAGGTTTATGTGCGTAGTGTATATTGTGGTCACTTAAAACATACCATGATGTGCATGCCACATGTTGCTCTAATAGAACAAATGCGGGATCTATGCAGATCTGGAAAATAGGATGGGAATGAGGATTTTTTTCCCCACATATAGACTGGCCTTAAGATAATTTCAAGGATATTTAGTTCTTCTCACTTTTCTAGAGGCATGTTGAAAGGAATAAGAGTGCTTTGGAAATGGCAGATACACACTCACTCTGGAATCAGCGAAGCCAAAGCCAGTCTTTGAATCAACATGGAATCAACATGGAAAAGTTAATCTTGAAGAAGATTTCGGACTACAGCATGTCGAATCCACCTTATTGTATAGTCACTGGCCATGGTTCTTATTGATATTCCAGGAATTGCAGTTCAAAATAATAACCTCAAATGCCATCTGTGAGTAGAAAGGAAAATCCACCATGGCTAATAGCTTCTCTGTTGGCTCTTCAAGGAGGATATTCGCACAGAAGGCTTTCTTTCTTGGCTTTCTTCAATAATCATTCCATGTCTTCTCTGTTTTCTGCTGGTAGTATGAAATCATATCTCAGAATCTAGACCAGTGGTTCCCAACCTGTGGTCCGTGGACCACCAATGGTCCCCAAGAACTAAAATATGGTCCGCAACCTCACAGTTACTACATCGTTGCAATGAGAGTGGTTGGTCTCACAAAACCCTGTTATAGTGCCGAGGCTATGGGAATTTCGGGAGAGGAGAGGCTGACTACCTACAAAAGGCACAATAATAAGCCTCCTGACTGCTGCTTCTCCTCTTCCTCCTCCCTCCCTCTGAGCAGAGTGTTTCAAGTGGCACTTGAAAGTGGGGACACCTTGGTGCCTTCATTTTTAGACCTGTCCCTGGGTTTATTTGGGGTGCTGATTCAGAAAATTCCATCGGATAGACCACATCAGTTCTAGATTATTAAATATGGTTTTCTGTGGCCGAGCGATGGCAACTACCGGATGGCATATGTTCTGTATTAGAAACTAGAACAGATGTGGTCTATTCAATGCAATTTTGTGAATCAGCACCCCAAATAACCAAACCAAATCTAAAGTTGACAAAAAACTTATTTGTAATCCTTTTGGTACTAATGTTGGAGAGTGGTCCCTGGTCAAAGTGGTCCCTGGTCAAAATAATAAATGATATAGACTCACAGAGTTGGAAGAGACCTCAAGGACCAATAAGTCAAACCTCATTTGGCCACGCAGAAATACACAATCAAAATATTCCCAATAGATGGCCATCTAAGCTCTATTTAAAAACTTCTAAAGAAGGAGAATCCACCACACTACACTCTATAGTCAATTGTTGAGCAGTTCATACCTGCTTTAATCATGTTGTACCCCACCTCAAGGTGCCAGGAGAGGAGGGTAATTAATAAATAAATATTATACTAGTATTATACTGTCAGGAAGTTCTTCCTAATGTTAAGTTGGAATCTATTTTCCTGTAGGATTCCATAGCATTGAGCCATGGCAGTTACAGTGGTGTCAAACTGCATTAATTCTGCAATGTAGATGCACCCTTGGTGGTGTATGGAGCAACTTTGTTCATATTTCTGCTTCTGACTGTAATAAGGGGTATAAGTCATTTTCAACTTAGGGTAAATCTGGTGTGAAGCTATCATGGTGTTTTCTTGGCAAGGTTTGTTCAGCGGGTGTTTACCATTGCCCTTCTAAGACTGAGAGAGTGTGACTTGCCCAAAGTCAAACAGTGGATTTCATGGGCAAGCAATTACCATATATACTCAAAGATAAGCCGAGTTTTTCAGCCCTTATTTATGAGCTGAAAAAGCCTCCCCCGGCTTATAATCGGGTCACGGTCAAGGCCAGCAACAGAGCCTGCAGGCTATTGCTTGCAATATGTGATCTAGTTCTCTCTTCTCCCTTGTCAGTGTGTTTTCTTTTGCAAAGCCTCCCTCGCTCTTAATCAAGGGAATGTTTTGATAAGAGAAAGACACCCTTGCAAGTCAGACAGAAGAAAAATATATATTCATTAATCTTATGAAAGCACTTTCCCCTGAAATATTTGTTAATCTCTCCTAGATATATAGGCATTAACCCCTTGCAAGCTTTTGCAATCTCTATGTACCTTTATATGTGTATCTATCTATATACATTAATTTTATACATGAATTTCCCCTCATATGTTTGCAGGTCTTTGCAAATCCTTTATACATATAGATCCATGTACCTGTGTATCTGTAGCCATAGATATACATTATTTTTATATATGAATTTACCCTCATATGTTTGCAAGTCTTTGCAAATATCTATATAAAGAGAGATGTCTGGATATATAAGAATATATTCTTACCTACCTATATATAGGGCTTGCAAATATCACAGGGGGGAAATGAACACACAAATATATATAGACATGTCTAGATATATATAGATATATATATATATATATATATATATATATATATATATATATAGTTTGCAAATATTGCACACGCGCGCACACACACACACACAAACACACACAGAGGATTTGCAAACATTTCAGGGGGACATGCATATGTGAAATTAGTATCTATAATTATAGATACTATAATATATAGATCTATATCTAGCTCTGCATTGTTTATATAAGCATTGAATGTTTGCCTGTTACTATGTTGGAAGCTGGCCTGAGTCCCCATGGGGAGATAGGGCTGGATAAAAATGAAGGATAATAAATTTATTATTATTATTATTATTATTATTATTATTATTATTATTAGGTTACTGTTGATACCATATTGTTTTTGTTGCCCCTACTTTTCTACTTATAGAGCTATTTTATTGTTTTTCTTTGAAATACGGTAAACATTTAACCTACTGAGGCCTCGATTAATGAAATTTTATTGGTATCTATTTTTATTTTGAAATTTACCCATAGCTGCTGCATTTCCCACCCTCAACTTATACTCGAGTCAATAAGTTATCCCAGTTTTTTGTGGTAAAATTAGGTGCCTCGGCTTATATTCGGGTCAGCTTATACTCAAGTATATACGGTATTCAAAACCCTGGTTTCCAGAGTTGCAGTCCAAAGTTCAAACCATTACACAACACCAGCTCAAATAATGTGTGCTGAAATTCCCTTTTCTACACAACCATTAAAGATACAGGAGCCTGTCTCCAGTTTACTTAGCAAAGGCCATTCCATAGAAGTGGCTAATGGGGCTTTACAACACATAGTATCTGTGGGTCTTCTTTGCACAGCCGAAAAAGGCTTCCCTCTCAGCTTGTCAAGTCATGTTTCATTCATTTGGGATTTCTGAAGAGCTTTCAATTGCTGTTTGTTTGTTTTTGCACCAAGTGTGATGTGGTTCCCACCACCGCAGCCTCCTTTTCAGCACCGGCTCTGCAGAAGTGGGAGCCCTTGGGAAGAGTTAATAAACAGACAACTTTAAACAAACATATTGACCCAAAAATGGAGGGTGAGAAGGGGGAAGGGAATGGAGTGTGGGGGAGAAGTATGGGAACTCCGAGGAAGGAATCTCACATCAGTCATGGTGCTTAAAAGAAAGAGAAAGAAAGAAACCAAATCCTGAGGAGCCTACCTTGCTAACGCTGCACGGCAACCAAAAAATAATAGCAAAAAGGGCCCAGGATTGACAGTAACCTCTCAGAATGTATTTGCATTTCTGTTGGACGCTTGGAAAAGGATGATAAAACCAGCTTTATTTTATTTTTTCCCCAAGGAAATTCAGGAATATCTCCAGTAACATCTGTGCCGAAACACAAAAGAGAAAATGAACACCATGCCAGCATTTTTGTACCCGGGCCAAGACGGCACAGTGACAACATTAGAACAATGTGGTTGTGGGTATGTGTGTGTGTGTGTATGTGCATGTGTCATGTTCCTTCTCTCTCTTTCTCCTGTTATCTCTTAATTCTGCCAACAACAAAAATGGCAGAAGTACAAAATGGCAGCGCCTTCCATTTCTTTTTTGAAAGGACAGCGGAACCGAACAATGTTGCCAGGAAATTTATTTCTAAGCCACGGAGTTGAGAAAAGGCGGAAAGCTTTCCTCTCCCACGTATCCCTGGGCTCTTTGCTTTGGATGCAGGGATCATCTTCAAACCAGCCAGCGCTTCATGTATGGCCAAGCAACATCAGAGCGTGGTCAAGATGGTAAACTAAGGTAGTTAAATAGGTGAAACTATAAAACTAAAAGACAGGAAAAACAAAACAAAAGGACCACATCCAGAGCTCTGGAAGCAACAAGGACATTAAAGCAACTGTATACATGTAAATAATAAGTTGTAGTTGTTGGTATTTCTTTTCTTTTTTTGGATGTTTCAATATTGTCAGTCACCTTTTATGTCAATGTCACCCTTTATGTCGATGTTACTTAACTTGTCCCCCCCCCCCCCCCCAAATACCCTGACCTCATGTATGTATTTTATTATATGGAGAAAATGAGAACTCTTATTGTAACAAGAAATGTGCAAGTTGCTTATAAACCCCATTATATATATATATATATATATATATATATATATATATATATATATATAGATGGTAAACGTTATTAAAGAGGACAAACACACAAGTCATGAGAGACTGCAGCAGGTTGCTTTTGTCAGAGCCATTGTCTCATCTTCTGCAGCTGAGTTAAATTGAGTGCAAAATACTTTTACACTTTAAACGCAGCTTGCAGCAGCTGAAATAAACTGCGGATGGAGGAGAACCATAAGAGGAGGAGAGAAGAAATGGAATTAAAAAAAAAGTTAAAGAGAGAGAAAATTAATTGGAATTGAGTTGCTGTGAGTTTTCTGGAATGTATGGCCATGTTCCAGAAGCATTATCTCCTGATGTTTAGCCCACATCTATGGCAGACAATCATCCCCAGGAATCCTTTGTTGGGAATGTTGGGAACCATCCTGGACTACTCAAGTCTAGATGTAGTTAGATAGATGATAGAGTTAGATTGAGGGAATCCTTGCCCTGCTTCCAAAGCGTGCCTAGACAGGCTTTACTGTGTTTCACTCTATCCTGTTTATGTCACATTCCTTACTTTGAAGTTAGTAGAAATGTGAATCTCTAGGGACACTAACTTCCCATTGGTCAGAATGTCTTTTATGGCCCCAATAAACTGGACCATGAGGTTGGAACCATTTTGGTTCTCTCTTCTCCCTTTGTTCTTCTAGCTAACAACACGTCTCACCATTCCTCCTGGCAAGATGTAACTATTTAGATGTTTGTTATTTTTCCTTTCTTATTTTTCCTTAGAAACCAGTCTAGAGTAGACTAGACAGCTCCCAAGCCTTTCTATCTACAATGGAGTTCTTTTTACCTGAATAAATACTTTTTGAACCTTTACTGAGACTCTGCAGTCCATTGCAATCCTAAATGGTCAAAGGCTTCTCTTTGCTCGCCCCTTGTAAGTAACTGTTGCATTTGAAAGCTTTTGCTTTTGCTACTGTGCTGATTTTTGGTGGAATCTCCCCCAGAGAGGGTTAAATTGAGTCTAACCACTCAATTACCACAACAAATGGGAGGTGTTATCTGGCCCTGATTGTTTCATGTCTGGAATTCCCCTGTTTTCTGTTGTTCTTCATTTACTGTCCTGATTTTAGAGTTTTTTAAAATACTGGTAGCCAGATTTTGTTCATTTTCATGGTTTCTTCCTTTCCGTTGAAATTGTCCACATACTTGTGGATTTCAATGGCTTCTCTGTGTAGTCTGACATGGTGGTTGTTAGAGTGGTCCAGCATTTCTGTGTTCTTAAATAATCTGCTGTGTGCAGGTTGGTCCATCAAATGCTCTGCTATGGCTGACTTCTCTGGTTGGGTTAGTTTGCAGTGCCTTTCATGTTCCTTGATTCGTGTATGGGCAACACTGCGTTTGGTGGTCCCTCTGTCCACAGCTGCATGGTACACGGTAGACTCCTGCAGAAGTGAAAGGATCCTTGCTTTGGTGGTCCCTATTTGGGATTGTACTTGCCAAATCAGGACAGGTAAAATGGTATGCATCTTCATTTAAGTATTTAAAAATATATATTTAAACAATGCACTGACCTGGATTATATTGCTAATCCTAAGTACAATAGGCCCAGTGAATCAATGGGTGTTATCTTTGTGATTTGGTTGCAAGACGCTTCTGGTTTGTGGCTCTTAATGAGACATGTTGCATTATCATAGGATATCTACGCCCCACACCACTGAAGAAATTATACTATTTAGCCAGTATTGCACCACCTGACATTCACCTGGAAATAGCAGCCAACAATGAAAGGACCAAGGCATTGACATCTCTGGCCCACCCCCTGTTTGGGTATCAGCCAGCACGCCAATGCCTAAAATCAAGAAATAGTTTTCTAAGATCTACAGAGATACTTACGGGAATACTTCAGCAGCCGAGAGTCCAAAAGTGCAAGCTAAACCCTAAACCTCCACCCATGGCTGATACTGAATGAGAGATTCCCTCCTGGGCACATAGAAGACTGGGCGACTTGGAAGGTGCTAAAAAGACTGCTCTCTGGCACCACAAGATGCAGAACCAACCTTAAGAAATGGGGCCACAAAGTGGAGTCCACGACATAAGAGTATGGAGAAGAGCAAACCACCAACCACCAATTACAATGCAGTCTGAGCCCTGCCACGTGCACAATGGAGGACCTTCTTGTAGCAACCCAAGAGGCACTCCAAGTGGTCAGCTACTGGTCCAAAGACATTTAGTATAATGCCAAGTTTTTAACTTTGTGCTTTTAAATACATTACAACTGTATCCTCAGTTTGCTTCTGACACGATAAATAAATCTTTGTGATGGTTCATTAGTCACGAACTAGGGCTCATCTAGACTGTTGCCTAAACTTGGGGCTAGACTGGAACACTGTTGCTTCGAAGTGGCCCAGCTTCAGTAGAGCTGTTTACACAATTGCATCTGCAAATAGGAACAGAGTCCAGTTCAACCCCCGTACTTACTGGAGCTGCCATTTGGGGAAGGAAAAATGGGTGTGGAAACGAGGAAGACTGATATTTACATCAACATAGTGCCATTATTGCACTATTACAGCAAGGTCTGAAAGTGATAATTTCAATAATGTTATGCTTCCGTTTGCTTAAACAACAACACAATTGTGGTGAGAGAATGGGCTCGTGTGATAAAGTCCTTAGTCTGAAAATGGTGATCTATGCTTAGGATCCGGTCAAACAGGATTTAAAGGCTGCCTCTCTGTTGGAGAAGGCAAAATGAAATATAAAGCAGGAGAAGAGGCAGACAAAGCATGGCAACCAGGATCTTGCTTTCAAGCCAGCACGCTCTTTGGTGTCGCTGGAAAAGGAGACGTGGAGATAGGAACCGGCAAGACACACAACAAAAGCGCTGGTTTCTCTGGAAACATGGCTCTCGAAGATAAGTTGGGCTGGCGGCTAAAACAACAGGGGGAGCGGAGGGGGAACAAGAGAAGTGTCAAAACATTTGGATAACTGGGACATTTACCCATAGTCTTGGGAAAAGGAACTGAGAAGTCTTTTGCCAGATTCCAGTTGCTCCATTGATGCCAATCCAGTTAAGAGACTGCAAGTGAGCACAGGAACAACTGTTCTTGGTGCGGTGGGGATTTCACATTCAGAGGCAGGTTGATTTGATTTTGCCTATTAAAGATGGAGGGTGAATTATTTTCCCCAGGAATTATCACTGAACTATCCTTAAAGATGGAAATGGGATGCCTATTCTGGAGTTTTGGCATCATAAACTGAACTTACAATCTTGCAGTTGCTGCGGATTCATGTTTAGGGATATCAGTAACTGAATATGACCCACAAAAATTTCCTCATCAGACTGGTAGTTTCCTAACTCAGTTTGAATCCTTTTAAATCTGTATATCGCCTGGAAATCACTTCTTTCATCACCTCAACAGTGTCACATTATGTGCCATTGCATTTCATTATCACAGGGATTTATTAGGGCTTCTTCAACTAGGTATACAATACCTAAAGTATAGGTTGTGTGTATCTGAAATTCTCCAAAATCCAAAGTTGCCCACTTGGGTTGCTGACATAGAGTGACAGCTTTGCACTCTGATGGTTCGATGTACACAAACTTGGTTTCATAAACAAGATTATTTAAAACATATCATTTCAAGCTGTGTATAATATTATGTACATGAAACACAAATGAGTCTTGTGTCTAGACTTGGGTCCCATTGCCAAAATATCTTACATATCTGTATATGCAAATTCGGGTTTTTCCAAATCCAATACAAATCCAAAATCTCAAACATTTCTGATCCCAAACATATTGAATAGAGGATACTCAACCTCTGTTGTACATATACAGATTGTAACATAGACCTTGACGTGCAATTCTGGTGTCTGTATGTGTCTCTGTGTGTCTATTTTCCTCACTTGTTAGACTTGGTGTTTGAATGACATATTATTTGCAATGATGTGGCTGATGCTTAAAGACGCAGTTGGGACCAACAGTAGCTTCATTTACGCATTTAGGCTGTTTACTAAAGCCGTTGGGCTTAACTGATTTAATTAAAATGTTTATGCACATGGATTTAATCTCTTTTAATCTCTTTTAATTTGTGATTGTGCTTAATGTGTCTTCAAGTCATTTCTAATTATTTTTATTGTGTTAAATGGTTTTAATCAGCTTGTATTGATTTTATCATTATGCCACAATAAGGTATTTTGATAAATGGAAAGAAAGGAGCTAAAACTCCCACGATTGTATAGCACTGAGCCATAACAGTTAAGGTGCCAAACTGCATTCATTCTACAGTTTGGCAGCATCCTTGGCCATTTGTTTCTTATCCCATTTTCCTAACTAAGAGTGCATTTATCATCTGGAGTTTTGGAGTTCGATGTCATCTATACAAAGATGACGTTCAACTCTATTACTCATTACCACCTGCTACTAAGGAGGCTGTTCGGGTCCTGAACCGGTGTTTGACATCTGTGATGGTCTGGATTATTACGCCAACTTGCTAATGTGTATATGTATGTGTAAGAGAAATCCCTTGGAAGAAAATCTTTGCAAAAGTTGGTTTGCAAAAAGAACTCTGCAGAAAGGGAGTTCAGCTCTTTTGCAGAGGCAAGCCACACCTCAAACAATGTATCGAGTTTGATTGCAGATGGCTGGTTTGACAGTTGGAGTTTGTCAGTTGGGGATTTGAGCTTGCTAGAGAGAGCATTTGGGAAGAAAGGTACTATGCTGTATATATTGATGCTGATTGATTAGGTTACTGATTTTATGCAACTACATGGACATTGTAAGATTGCAGAACTGTTTGTTTATATTTCAACTCTACAAGCAAGAGTAAAGTTTCCTTTGTTCATTTAAATTCCTCTGCCTGGTCTGATTTTCTTTGCACATGGTGTTATCTGGATGCTACTGATTCCGCTGCTATACTCTCACCTGGCAACAACCGGTGTTTGACATCTGTGATGGTCTGGATGAGGGTGAACAAATTGAATCCAGACAAGACAAAGGTACTCCTGGTCAGTTGAAAGACTGAACAGGATATAGGGTTACAGCATGTCCTGGATGGGGTTACACTCCTTCTGAAGATGCAGGTTTGCAGCTTGGGAGTGATCCTGGACTCACCACTGAGCCTGGAACCCCAGGTTTCAGCGGTGGCCAGGGGATTTTTCGTACAATTAAACTTGTGCACCAGTTGTGTCTGTACCTTGAGAAGCCAGACTTGGCCACAGTGGTCCACGCTCTTGTTACATCTCCAATAGACTACTGCAACATGCTCTACATGGGGTTGCCTTTGAAGACTGTTCGGAAGCTTCAAGTGGTCCAACAGCCGGATTTCTCACTTGAGTGGCGTACAGGGAGCACACAATCCCTCTGCTACGTCAGCTCCACTGGCTGCCAGTCTGCCACCGAGCACTATTCAAAGTGCTAGCTTTAACCTATAAAGCAGGGGTCCCCAAACTAAGGTCCGGGGGCCAGATGTGGCCCTCCAAGGTCATTTACCTGGCCCATGCTCTCAGTTTTAGACTTAGGCTCCCCCAAAGTCTGAAATGACTTAAAGGCACACAACAACAACAGTCCTGATTAACTGGACTATCTCATTGGCCAGAAGCAGGCCCACACTTCCCATTGAAATCCTGATAGGTTTACTGTATGTTGGTTAAAATTGTTTTTATTTTTAAATATTGTATTGTTCTTTCATTTACTAATGTTGTGCTATGGTAATAATATAATATATTGTGTATACATATAACATTGATACTAATATTATAATGTTATACAATATAATACTAATAATAATGCAACATAAACGAAATTAGGGAAGCTCCCTCCCTCCTGTCCTTCCGAAAAAGAACAAAAACGTGGTTATGGGAGCAGGCATTTGAGCATGAGTAACAGCAGAATTGCAATATGAATATATGACTCATTGACAGGCCCCCACTTGGACATGAAAAATGCACCTGAAATGTATATTTAGATGTATAATTATGCTGGTTTTTAATTTATATTTTAATTTTTATTGTAATTTTTAATCTTGGATGACTTTTAATTTGATGTAAACTGTGTTTCTGATGTATATTGTAAGCCGCCCTGAGTCCCCTGATGGGTGAGAAGGGCGGGGTAGAAATGATGTAATAAATAAATAAATAAATAAATAATATTTATTTATTATTTATTTATTTCCATCATTTCTACCCTGCCCTTCTCACCCGAGGGGACTCAGGATGGCTTACAAACTGGCGGTTAATGCCAATACACCATAATACAATAAAATAAAACATTAAAACAGTTAAAACAGTTATAACATACAATATAGAGAGTTTAAAACAGTGCAGAGTGCTTATGCCATATTATATTATATTATTTATACAATGTATTAATTATACATTATTAAATGTAATATTACTAATAATATTACGGTATAGTGGTATAGTACAATATGGTAATATATAATGCTAATATTGTGCTATGCCATTAATATAATATATTGTATGTACATACAACTTGTAAGCCGCTCTGAGTGCCCTTCAGGGCGAGAGAGGGCAGGGTATAAATATAGCAATTAAATAAATAAATAAATGTTGTTGGGAGGGGGGGTTTTTTTGCACTACAAATAAGACATGTGCAGTGTGCATAGGAATTTGTATTTTTTTTTTCTCAAATGATAATTCGGCCCCTCAACAGTCTCAGGGACCATGAACCGGCCCTCTACTTCAAAAGTGTGAGGACCCCTGCTATAAAGCCTTAAATGGCCCAGCTTACCTGTCCAAACGTATCTCCCTCTATGAACCATCACGGGAGGTTAAGATCATAGAATCATAGAATCATAGAGTTGGAAGAGACCTCACGGGCCATCCAGTCCAACGCCCTGCAAGAGGCAGGAAAATCGCATTCAAAGCACCCCCGACAGATGGCCATCCAGCCTCTGCTTAAAAGCCTCCAAAGAAGGAGCCTCCACCACAGTCCACGGAAGAGAATTCCACTGCCAAACAGCTCTATTCTGGGGAGGTCCTGCTCTCAGTCCCACCTGCTTCGCAAGTGCATTTGGTGGAGACGAGAGACAGGGCCTTCTCTGTGGTGGCTGCCTGGCTCTGGAACTTTCTAACCAGTGAGATTAGATCAGCACCCTCTCTCTTGGCCTTCAGAAAGAAAACAAAGACATGGCTATGGGACCAAGCTTTTGGCCAATAAAGTAATGCAGTGCAAGAAATAAATGGGGAATATGTGCAATTGACAGCTGGAATGGCCTCGGTTTACGATTTTGGATTATGTCATTTTAATGTTTATATTAGGTGTTTTAATTCTATGATATAATGCCTAAATGTTGTTTATGTCTTATGTTTTAATGGTCTTAATGATTTTAACTCATAGTTACAATAGAGTCTCACTTATCCAACACTCACTTATCCAAGTTTCTGGATTATCCAAGCCATTTTTGTAGTCAATGTTTTCAATATATCGTGATATTTTGGTGCTAAATTCGTAAATCCAGTAATTACAACATAACATTACTGCGTATTGAAGTGCTTTTTCTCATGTTGTTTTAGTGCTTAATTTGTAAAATCATAACCTAATTTGATGTTTAATAGGCTTTTCCTTAATCCCTCCTTATTATCCAAGTTATTCGCTTATCCAAGCTTCTGCCAGCCCGTTTAGCTTGGATAAGTGAGACTCTACTGTATATGTTTATTGTTTAGATATTATGATTTGATTTTTACATTTATGTTTGGCATTGAATTTTGCCATCATTATGTTGTAAAGCACTTTGAGTCCCCTCAAGGGTGAGAAAAGTGGTATGTATGTGTGTATGTGTGTGTATATACACACACACACACACACACACACACAAATAAATAAATAAATACAGTAAATGAATAAATATACTGTAAAATGAATGCCGTTTTGACACCACTTTAACAGCCATGGCTCAATGCTATAGAATCCCGGGAGTTGTAGTTTTCCAAGGTGTTTAGTTTTCTCTGTCAAAGAGTTCTGGGATCTCACCAAACTACAAATCCCAGGATTCTCTAGCATCAGCCATGGCAGTTACATTGGGGTCAAACTGAATTCATTCTACAGTGTAGATACACCTAAATGATAGGGGAAAGCCCCTTCATTTCAGCTGGGACCATCTTCTTCAGCTAAGGCTTCTCTCCTATTTTAAACAGGGCAATGTGTTCTCTCTTTTTATCTCTTTGTGGGTGTTTTAAAATGAGAAGCCGCAAGCAACAGCGGTTGGCCTTTAACGCACAAAGCTTCATGACATCACTGCTCTTCCGTCTCTTTTGGCTCGGAAACTTCAGGTCCTGGGACAATCCTGAAATGGCAACCTTATGTCCCGCAGCTGTTAAAAGCCACAAATGGGCCATCCTAACCCCCAGGGGTTTGCTTTTGCTTCTTCTGTTCAACTGACCCAGTTCGATTGCTGTGAAGACTTATTCCCACGCTGTGGGAGAAGCCGGAGGGGAAAGATTTACACTGCTGGCTGGATATTAATTTAAAACCATCCCAGGGTGCCGGGAAACCCATCCGACCCACGACTTGGGGAATCCCTCGTCGCTTCGTGGAAAAGACCCCAAAGTACCTGTTGGCTTTCCTCCCTGAATTGTTGATATCTCATTTTCACGACTGGCCAAAACGAGCCTGCCAAAGAAGAGACGTGCGTAGCCTTTGTGCCGAGCATCTTTATCTTTGCTTCCTTCTCTTTCTCATTCTCTCTTTCTTTTCCCCCCTTCGCACACTTATTAGCTCCTAATTCAAGTTCCCACTGAATAGCAGCCCTGCTTATCCCCTCGGCTTGGTTGCTTGACTTGGCTTCCCTTTCTCTGTCCCAACGTCCTGCTGTTTGTTGATAGTATTAATAATATGAGCAGCAGGAGCTTGTAGACATTCGAGGCCTCGGCAGCCAGGATTGTTCTCGATTGACATCAGGCCCTTTTTCTGTAAATTACTCGCTGACCTAGGATTTGCGGCAGGTTACCACGATAACTCAAGCACCTCCGTTTATTAAGCGCACACCTCCTGCTGCCTGGATGCTTAGTGGCCTGTTTTCACGTGAAGATTAGACCGTTTCCACCATTCGGGGAATAAGATGCAGGAGACATCCTGAAAGTTGTGGCTTCCAATGATATAGGACTTTACATTTTGAACATGAGGTTAAAAAGGGAGGAATGAACTCAACTGATGCCATCTTACATCAAAGCAGTTTCGTTTGATTTGAAAATGAAGGGTCTACTTGCGCTGATTTGAGCACTTTGAGAAGTTATATGTTTGGACTACAAGTCCCAGAATCTCCATAACATTAACTGAGTGTTTCTAGGAGCTGTGCTCGAAAATGCAACTTTTCAGCCAAGTTGCTTCACATTTAAGAGTGCAGCTACATTGTAATGTAGTTTGACACCATTAACTGCCATGACTCAGTGCTATGGAATCATGGGAATTCTAGTTTCACAAGGTCTTTAGCCTTCTCTGCCAAAGAGTGCTGGTGTCTCAAAAAACTACAGCACGTATGATTCCATAGCATTGGGCCATAGCTGTTAAAGTGGTGCCAAAATGCATTAATTTTGTAGTGGATGCACCTTTAGAGGCCTGGGAATGAAATATGAAGTGATATGATCTCTAAAAAAACAACACATGCCCAATTAACCTTATCTCTTTTTTCCAATAGAGTTACTAAATTTGGTAGACAGAGGGAATGCTATGGATGTAGTATATCTTGATTTCAGTAAGGCCTTCAACGAAGTCCCATGTGATATGTTGTCGAAGGCTTTGGAACATGGCTATACAGCCTGGAAAACATACAACAACCCTCCCATGTGATAGTCTTGTATCAAGCTCACAGAATGTGAGCTAGATAATGCTACTGTTAGATGAATTCAGAATTGGTTGGCTGAACCCAAAGGCTTCCCAATGACTCATCCTCATCCTGGAGAGAAGTGACCAGTAGGGTGCCATAAAGAGGGTTCTGTCCTGGGCCTTTCGGGGCTATTCAACATCTTTATCAATGACTGGGAACATGGAATAGAAGTCATCCTGAACAAATTTGCAAATGACACTAAATTGGGAAGGAAGCTAATACTCCCTATAAGACTGAGAGGAGACATGATGGCCATGTATAAATATGTGAGGGAGGGGAAGTCATAGGGAGGAGGGAGCAAACTTGTTTTCTGCTGCCCTGGAGGCTAGGATGCAAAACAATTACTTTAAACTACAGAAAAAGAGATTCCACCTGAACATGAGGAAAAACTTTCTCACTGTGAGAGCTGTTCAGCAGTGGAACTCTCTGACCCGGAATGTGGTGGGGGCTCCTTTTTTGGAGACTTTTGAACAGAAGCTGGATGGTCATCTGCCGGGAGTGCTTTGAATGCGATTCTCCTACTTCTTGGCTGAATGGTGTTGGGCTGGATGTCCATAAGGTCTCTTCCAACTCTATGATTCTATGATTTCCGAAGACAGGATCAGAATTCAAAATGACCTTAATAGATTGGAGGGCCAAGCCAAAACTAACTAAATTTCAACAGGGAGAAATGTACGGTACTACAATGTACGGTACTATATAGGGCAGGTGACACCTGGCATGGAAAAGTACATGTGAAAGGGATCTAGATGCCTTAGTAGACCACAATTTGAACATGAGTCAAGAAAGTTGAAGTCGACCATAGACTCGCAATGGAGGACCTAGAGCATTTTAATCAAATCCTTGAAGAATCAAATCCACAAAGTCAAACTCGCAAATGCGAATTGCACTCTCTATGTTGTGGATTGCAGTGATGCATTTTATATTTTGCATTATCACGTATAATAATGTGCATTTTATAGATTGTAATGTGGCTGAGCATCACACATTATGCATTACTCAATAGCATCCAGTCATTGACATGTGTTGCCCAATATTGCTATTTTGCATGGAGGTTGCATAGCGCTCACATAACATCACCTTATATGTGAATATTTATGCTATGCTGTGAAGCAGTGTTGGGACTATAGCCAGGATGTGAAAAATGTTTAATTCCTTATCTTAACACCTATTCCTTCATAAAAAGAAACATCACTTGAAAACCACCTTCTGTCATTGTGTGCAATAAAGAGGAGTGCATTCTGCAATATAGGAGACTCTCAGTTAACTGGAACTCAAGTAACTGGCACTCTCAAGCAACTAATGAAAAGATGAAGACATACTTTAAATAAAAATTACATTGATGTTTTTATAGCAAAACTGTGTTCCAACAAGTTAAGATTGTATTTATTCATCTCAATTTGCTTTCAGATACTGTCTTTCAATACTAATATCAAGTCGATACATGTCTATGGAATGGTAAAGCATATGTACAGCATTAGAAGTGTTTTAATAGTAATTCTGAGACAACCAGAATCTCCATCTATCTGGCATCTACCAGGCATGGGCAAACTTCGGCCCTCCGGGTGTTTTGGACTTCAACTCCCACAATTGTGGGAGTTGAAGTCCAAAACACCCGGAGGGCCGAAGTTTGCCCATGCCTGGCATCTACCAATCCCCATGGTGCCAGTAAACTGAGAGTATACTGTATTTTGAATTGTTGAGCACAGAAGGACAAAACAAATGGTTATCTCAAGTATGCATTTATGAGTTGCTTTCAAATTTGAGTGTTCACACTTCTTGAATTTTTTCTTAAACAGAAAACAAATCTAAAAGTTTCCAAAAAGACTGCAGGCTGTGTCTCCTTCTGTAAGCATTTACTCCCCGGAAGAAAGGGGAATTGCTTTCCAGGGCATTGTCCCCCCACATTAGAGAGAGGATTAAGCCGATACATTCAGCTATTCTGACAGATTTCCTTGAAGCCTTCAATGCCCCCTTCTCACATTCACTTGGCTAATCACATTAGTTTTGTCATTAAAAGATACCACCGACCCCTTTATGGCTAATACCTAAACCGCTTACACCACCCAAAGGGGTCGCATATATTAGGAAAACAAGACAAACTGAAGGGATTTGCCAGCCTGAGGCTCAATGTTTTGGTGCCTCCCTCCTTTTATAGACTCAGGAGATGCAACCAAGAAAGACCTTTTTTCCCCAAATGGAAGCAGGAGGCGGGAAGCAACAGAAACTTGGGAGAGAGGAACAGCTTTTGCTTCAGTATTGTGGTCCCCTGAGAAGATGGGTGGAAGAGGATGATTATGGTTTATTAATTATACTGAAAAGGCAATGCTATCTGGAATGCAATTGCACCTCCTTCAGGCAACACATGGGATGGATAAATGTTATTTACTGTGTCAGAAGCAAATTGAGAACACGGCTATATTGTATATGTCAGAGTATTTGCAGCACAGCAGTAGATGGATGGAAGCAGTGGAGCGCAGAACAAAGAGACACTCAGAGACGTTGGTAAAACTATTTACAAAGTTTTACTGTATGCAGCAGTAATCAACACAAACAGACTTGTAGACAACAGACAAACACAGAACTGTTCTGTTCTCCAACAGAACTTGACAAGAACTCTAGGCAGACAGAACTCAACTGAACTGACGCAATCGTTATGCACAAACACTTGTGTCTGGATACTTCCTAGTTCCAGTCACACATCAAGGTCATCATAGCTTCTTGGCAATTAACTCTTTCCACACTATGGTACATTCTGGATGATGCAATCAGTTGCAATACAAGCATGGCACAAATTGCATTTAAACACTATCAATACACAAATCCCACATTAACAATATAAACAACCCACAAAGTTAAAAACTTGGCATTATGCTACATTTCCTTTAACTAGAAGCTGACCACTTCAAGTGCCTCTGGTGTCACTGTAAGAAGATCCTCCATAGTGCATGTGGCAGGGCTCAGACTAAATTGTAATTGGTGGTCTGTGGTTTGCTCTTCTCTGCACTCGCATGTCATGGACTCCACTTTGTAGCCCCATTTCTTAAGATCAGCTCTGCATAGAATCATAGAATCATAGAATAGCAGAGTTGGAAGAGACCTCATGGGCCATCCAGTCCAACCCCCTGCTAAGAAGCAGGAAATCGCATTCAAAGCACCCCCGACAGATGGCCATCCAGCCTCTGCTTAAAAGTCTCCAAAGAAGGAGCCTCCACCACAGTCCGGGGAAGAGAGTTCCACTGTCGAACAGCCCTCACTGTGAGGAAGTTCTTCCTGATGTTCAGGTGGAATCTCCTTTCCTGTAGTTTGAAGCCATTGTTCCGTGTCCTAGTCTGTAGGGCAGCAGAAAAACAAGCTTGCTCCCTCCTCCCTATGACTTCCCCTCACGTATTTGTACATGGCTATCATGTCTCCTCTCAGCCTTCTCTTCTGCAGGCTAAACATGCCCAGCTCTTTAAGCCGCTCCTCATAGGGCTTGTTCTCCAGACCCTTAATCATTTTAGTCGCCCTCCTCTGGACGCTTTCCAGCTTGTCAACATCTCCCTTCAACTGCGGTGCCCAAAATTGGACACAGTATTCCAGGTGTGGCCTGACCAAGGCAGAATAGAGGGGGAGCACGACTTCCCTGGATCTAGACACTATAACCCTATTGATGCAGGCCAGAATCCCATTGGCTTTTTTTAGCTGCCGCATCACAGTGTTGGCTCATGTTTAACTTGTTGTCCACGAGGACTCCAAGGTCTTTTTCGCACACACTGCTGTCAAGCCAGGTGTCCCCCATTCTGTATCTTTGATTTCCATTTTTTCTGCCGAAGTGAAGTATCTTGCATTTGTCCCTGTTGAACTTCATTTTGTTAGTTTCGGCCCATCTCTCTAGTCTGTCAAGATCGTTTTGAATTCTGCTCCTGTCTTCTGGAGTGTTAGCTATCCCTCCCAGTTTGGTGTCGTCTGCAAATTTGATGATCGTGCCTTCTAACCCTTCGTCTAAGTCGTTAATAAAGATGTTGAACAGAACCGGGCCCAGGACGGAGCCCTGCGGCACTCCACTTGTCACTTCTTTCCATGATGAAGACGACGCATTGGTGAGCACCCTTTGGGTTCGTTCGCTTAGCCAATTGCAGATCCACCTAACCGTAGTTTTGTCTAGCCCACATTTTACTAGTTTCCTTGCCAGAAGGTCGTGGGGGACTTTGTCGAAGGCCTTACTGAAATCCAGATAAGTTACATCCACGGCATTCCCTGTATCGACCCAACTCGTAACTCTATCAAAAAAAGAGATCAGTCTGGCATGACTTGTTTTTGGTAAATCCGTGTTGACTATTAGCAATGACCGCATTTGTTTCTAAGTGTTCGCAGACCACTTCCTTAATGATCTTTTCCAGAATCTTGCCTGGTATCGACGTGAGGCTGACAGGACGGTAATTGTTTGGGTCGTTATTTTTTCCCTTCTTGAAGATAGGGACCACATTCGCCCTCTTCCAATCTTCTGGGACTTCTCCCGTTCTCCAAGAACTCTCAAAGATAATTGCCAGTGGTTCTGAAATAACTTCTGCTAGTTCCTTCAATACTCTTGGATGTAGCTGATCTGGCCCTGGGGACTTGAATTCATTTAGAGTGGTCAGGAACTCTTACATTTGTTCATTATAGAACTCCACTCAAAACAGAGCCAAAGCTACTAATAGGAATGTAAGTAAATAAGTGTGTGTTTTTTTATCCTTCTGTAAGCATTTACTCCCCGGAAGAAAGGGGAATTACTTTTCAGGGCATTGTCCCCCACATTAGAGAGAGGATTAAGCCGATACATTCAGCTATTTTTAAAACCTTTCCTAAGCAATGTTAATTTGGGAAATTTCATATATCTATTGTTTGTATGTTGTTTCACTCCTTTATCTAGTGTACTCAAGCATAATAAGATAAAGACAGACATAGCACCCAAAGGGGGCCCCTGGTGGCACAGTGTGTTAAAGCACTGAGCTGCTGAACTTGCGAACCAAAAGGTCCCAGGTTCAAATCCCGGGAGCAGAATGAGCGTCCGCTGTTAGCCCCAGCTCCTGCCAACTTAGCAGTTCAAAAACATGGAGTTGTCTATGGACAACGCTGGCTCTTCGGCTTAGGAGATGAGCACCAACCCCGAGTCGGACACGACTGGCCTTAACGTCAAGGGAAACCTTTACCTTTACTAGCACCTGAAGAAGTGGTAATGAAACAAGGGGAACAACCCAGGAGACCTTGTGTGCCAGTTCTTGGCATTGCGAATCAGACGAAGAATTCCTTTGAATATAGAAGTTATCTGGGAGGCTGCATTTCTCTACTACGATAGACATTGGCTCAAGATTTCATGCAATTCCAGGAATAATATGGACTTGGTTGTCTCCATATACTTTACTTTATGTCTGTTACTTCTTGAACATTATACCTTTTGTTGGATTATGATATGAAATGTGTACCTTTACTTTTGATACTCTGGAAGTAATTTCTTTATATAGAATATAGTTTGAGGTAACTTACTCTCAGGCAGAGTTGTAGAAAGTAGATCCAGGTTACATTTCATGTGAGTTATACAAGAATGTATATGCCCATACATTGTTGTTCTATTGACACGGTGGTCTGCCACGTCCTTATGCCAAAAAGATGGGGGGAGGAAGGCACGAGGTGACTGAGAGCCTCCCAAAGCCTGCCTCACCCTCCTCCCAGGATTCTGCCAAGAGGACAGCCTAAGGATCAGAGGAGGATGGGAAAGAGGATTGAGGCAATCGCTGCGTGTCCACCTTTCTTCCAGCATGATGGGACAAGCAGCCTGTCCTTATGCTGGGAGGACAGCCCGAGAATAATCACATCTGTCCAATAGAAATTCTCCTCAGTGGAAGAACTTTTGTGGAACCTTCTGTCTCATTTTTTTAATGGGAGAGAAGTTATCTTCTGTTTCAGCCATGGAAAAGACCTGGCTGAAACTCGGCAGAAACCTTGCAGAAACTACAAGGAATATTATGGCCACAGGTCACTGGGTGCATTCCGTAACTTTGTATGTCCTAAGTAGGAGCCCATGAGATGCTTACTAGGAAACTTAATTCTCCAAACCCTAGTAGAGGTGTACATGCAAAGAAATAGTGAACCATACAACAAAGACAGAAAGCAATTCCTTTCCTTATATTTCTTACTCATGCACGTTCTTTTTTCACACAATTCAAAAAAATTGCAAATCACAAGAGGATTGATACATGATGATTTATTTTATGCTGCTCCTGCTAAGGTAGGCAGTAAGAAGGAGCAGTATGCGATTTAGAAATAAAATAGTTTTTTCCTGAGCAAATACAGAAGGCAAGTCCTAAAATCTCTGCAACGGTGCCCTGAAACACCACTCCCAAAACATTGAATTCAAAGTGTTTGCGGGATGAAAACCGGAAAGAGACTATGATTTGAATACCAAGAAGCTAACCCAAAAAAAATGTCAGAATGTCTGACACTGGAGTAACTATCCCACCCATTTCGTCCACAGAATTTGCTGACACCAAAATAGACACAGCAGCATAGTTCAACCAAAATATCCTTTGGTCATGGAATTAATGGGACAAATTGACTAGAATCCTGTTGCTAGCGAATGCATCTCGTCTAGGGTTGTGAGGGAAGGTAGACCAGACCTGCTGGCTGCCAACAGTCCATTGCTCCCGAGTTTGTTTTCTTCCTCTTCCCCTTCTTTCCTTCCATCCTTCCCGTTTACTTCGTTTTTTAAAATAGCCTATAAATAGCCAAACAGGATTTCAAAATGTAGCAAAAATGTTCCCCATGCCTCCTGGAAGGCATTTGGGGACAAAAAACTGTGATTGTCTTGGGGGCTGCTAAGGGCCGAAAAACTGACAGAAAGAGGACACAAAACCTGTGGCCCACCCTGATTTCCCTCCTGAGTTCACATTTAATGGCAACCAGGAAATTGGGAGGCCCACATTTGCCATATACAAGACCTAAATGGGGCCTCTACTGGTCCCTGAGGCAAAATAAAACCCACTTCCTAGAAAAGAAAATGTAAAAATCTGGAAATGCAGCATTTCAAATAAAGAGAGCACACTCCTATTTCTGGCAAAATAGATTTCACAGTTTCAGTGCTTTCAGTTCCCTGAAAGGCAGACATAAAAGAAGTTCTCTGCTTGTCCATCTGCCCTTGCAATATCACTATATCATAACTGGCCATAGAATTAATTGGCCTGGGACTGTGGTGGAGTCTCTTTCTCTGGAGGTTTTTAAAAAGATGGTCATCTTTTGGGAGTGCTTTGATTATGCAACCCTGCATGGCAGAATGGGTTGGACTGGATGACCTTGACCCTTTGGGTTTTTTCCAGCCCTATGATTCCAAGGGTCCTGCTGGATCCATCCAAAGATCCATCTGATGGTTCTGAACAGACCTGCCAGAGGTTTTGCCTGGGAGCTCCCTAGAGAGAGCATCCTTCATTCACTATGTTGCTTCCTCAAGATATGGCATTCAGTGTATAACACAACTATTAAAGGCAGCTATCATGGTGACAAGCTCTCAACAATTAGATATTGCTGGACTCCAACTTCCATCAGATCCAGACAATGGTATGTCCTATGATGAAGATAATGGGAGCAATAGTCCCACAACAGGTGTATGGCAGAGTTGGAGACCCACCAGCTACTGCTAGACCTACCTGCTTCAATTTTTTTGTCTAATCTCCTTTTAAACTCAGAATAATATCCTATTGAAAGTAAGCCATGTACACACAGGGAGAAGAGGGGAAGGTACCTGCCTCCCCATTCCCCCATAAATATGTTTCAGTCCCTGAGCTCAACTAGGAAATGCCTATGCAGACTCAGTGCTACAACTGGCATCAGAGTCCTGGGAGGGCATAAATCAGCTTCTTCAAAAATTCTTCATCGAACCAAATGGCTCAAACAGAGAGCTTGGAACAGAAGGAGAGAGGAAAAGAGAGATCAAGAATGTTTGCAAGGCAAGCCACACTGATGATTACATTCAGTGACGTCAGCAGTGGAAAAAATTGATTACAATCATCCCACGGTCTTTAGTTATTTGGGGTGCCTATGAGATCTTTGGTGGTACTGCCGCAGCCATTGCCTCATGTAGTGAACTTCCAAGAGGCGAGCTTGAAGGACGGAATCCGGATCGAAAGGCGTATTGGAGCGAAGATCCAAGTGATGAGCGCCTTCCGGGATCACAACGGCCACCAGAGTGTTGGTGATGTTCTTTGTGACGCCACCCCCAGACCAGGGGTCAAGCCCACCATTGCTGGAAGGAAGCAGAAGAAACACAACATCAGCTATCTTAGGAAAATCCCTAGAAGTCCTATCACTGTGGCCATCCAGAGATGGGGCACTACTTCGAAGGCTCTTCCAGCCATGTAAACATTGGGAATAACGTCTTGTCCAGGGGTCCCCAAACCAAGGCCCGGGGGCCGGATGCGGCCCTCCAAGGTAATTTACCTGGCCCCCGCCCTCAGTTTTATAATATAATATTTTATATCATTTTAAATAATATAATATATTGTATATACATATAATATTGATAATAATATTATAATGTTATACAATTTAATACTAATAATACCATATAATAATATTAATTGTATGATATATATTACATATAATATTACAGTATAGTAGTATAGTTCAATATAGTAATATATAATGCTAATATGGTGCAATGCTAATAATATAATATATTCTATGTACATACAGCTGCTCTGAGTCCCCTTCAGGGTGAGAAGGGTGGGATATAAATGTAATAAATAAATGTAGTAAATGAATAAATAAATAATTTTAGACTTAGGCTCGCCCAAAGTCTGAAATGACTTGAAGGCACACAACAACAACAAACAACAACAACAATCCTAATTAACTTGACTATCTTATTGGCCAGAAGCAGGACCACGCTTCCCATTGAAGTCCTGATAGGTTTATGTTGGTTACAATTGTTTTCATTTTTAAATATTGTATTATTCTTTCATTGTTGTTGTTTTGCACTACAAATAAGACATGTGCAGTGTGCACAGGAATTTGTTCATTTTTTTCCCAAATGACAATTTGGCCCCTCCACAGTCTGAAGGATTGTGGACTGGCCCTCTGCTTTAAAAGTTTGAGGACCCCTGGTCTTGTCTATAAGAACTATCCAACAGAATAAGTGATGTCTTGGTAGGTGGTGGGCTCTTTTTCTTTGGAGGTCTTTAAACAGAGGCTGGATGGCCATCTATTGAAAGCATCTTAGTTGTACTTGGCAAGGAACTGGACTAGATGATACTTTTAGCACCTTCCAGCTCTTATTATTCCTATGTATTCCCACACATGCAAGAATGGTACAAAGTTGTGACACTGGTATTTACCATAAAGGTGGGAAGTAATACTTACGTTAGGCCTTGCCTATGATTCAATATCAGGATTGCCTGCCTACATTGCAGGAAAAGGAACTGTTTCCACATATACAATGATATACAACTCAGTGAATTATGTCAAGTGAGTTCCCTTGGGGAGATGGGCGGGTTGCAAATAAAGATTATTATTATTATCATCATTATAAGTGCCTTGAGGACCTTTTGGTGTAAACTTTCAGTTGTTTTTGGAGTCACAACTTAGTAGTAGACACAGGTTTCATATGCAAAATGTCTAGGTTCACTCCCCTTACGAAGGTCAGGTAAACAAAACATAGGAAAGACTTCTACCTTAAACCTCAGAGCTGCTGCAAGAGAACAGTATCCCACACTACTGGGCAACAGACACCTTCTTGATGTGTGAAACACAAATGATGGCAGACACATTGGCCACTCACCTGAAAATGATGTTGCTGTGGGCACTGATGTTCTTCCCCCCATAGAAAGTGGGGATCCAAGATGGACGCGGCCGCACCCCCCAGTTTTTGAAGCATTCCTCCGAATATGTGTGGAAGTCCCACTTCTGAGGCTCAAACATGTCGCTGACTCCATCGGAACACATGGGCATCACCATTTCGGTGCAAGCCTTGAGGAAAACATTACGGGTGGGAAGCAGAAGGCACATTCATACCATAAGCGCTTTGCTGTGTATAATTGTAGCACACAAAACATATAGATTTATGTTTGTTTTAAGATGCTAGATACAGCTAGTTTGGCAGTTTTATTCAGTTTCGCTGTTCATGCATGTTCAGTAAGGGATTCTGTAGGCAACTACTGCATAACTTATCTGTTGTAGGGAGGCACACATATGGTAGTTAAAGTAGAATCAAATAGAACAGAATCCCACTTGGTCCTAGTTCATGCTTTACTGTCCTGTTTCCTGCAAATATGCTGCTGTGACTGGACAGTGAATGTATGTGTTTATCTACTATCCTTCACCATGTTTCCAATGACAAGGCAGCTAAAACACTTCCTGCTAGACAAAGAACGAGAAGGAAAAGGGAGCTGGGAAGCCTTCAAAGACTTGTAAAAGGAGGCTTCTTTGTCAGAGGCTTTGTTAAGTGAGGTATGACTGTATACTGCCTTGTCATTGCTCTTCATTTCATGTTTGATTCTGCTTAAGGTTTTGACATTGGAAGAGCTGCCTTATTAAGAGCATTCTACAACTCAGTGTTGACTGTTAATGGCTGGCAACAACTTTCAGGGTGCATCTACATTGTAGAAGGAGTCCAATTTGTAGTCACTTTAATGCCATGATTCAATGCTATGAAATCAAGATAATTGTGGTTTTACAAAGCTTTTACTCTTCGCTGCCACAGCATGGTCCCTCAGCAAATGACAAATCCCAGAATTCCATAGCGTTGAGCCATGGTTATTACAGTAGTGTCAAACTGCATTATTTCTGCAGTGTATATACCTTCAGAGCACCACATCCTGTGAATAACATGCTGCAGATTTATCCTGGGAACTTCCACATTCACAAGAGCCAAGCGCTCCACTTTTGCAATTGCATTCCAAGGGTGTTGGTGGTAGACACTGACCTGATAATACCAGCCCTGAATCCCAAGGCTTTTTGTGGCGGTCTGAGTTAGGTTCAGGCACGACGCATGTCCTGTGTAGTTGTAGTAGACATTTACTGCCTGGAAGATATTCTGGAGCAGCAATTTGTCCGGCAGTTTGGGATTTTTCAAGTATTTACAAACTACCTGCAGGTAAAAAGAAAAAGGAAACGGGGTTTTAAAAGAAATAACAAACTAAGGCTGCAGACTAAAGGAGTCAGAGAGGAGAGCAACCTCAGTGTAGACCTTTCCTGGAAGGAGGAACAAAGCAATCCTATTTCAAAGAAAAACTCTACAATGCATCTCCTAGTTCTGTGAGGTTGCAGTGAGGATGTAGTTGAAATATGATATCATATTTATTGTTTTTTAATGTCAAAGTGACTCAAAGGTAGTTTATTCCACATTTTCTATCTGAAATACATCCTTCAGCACCCAATATTAATTTGGTGGTCTTCCATCCAAGTAAAACAAGGCCAAAAATAATTTGTTTTAAATGGATTTAAACCAGGCATGGGCAAACTTTGGTCTCCAGGTGTTTTGGACTTCAACTCCCACAATTCCTAACAGCCTATGCTGTTTGCCCATGCCTGATTTAAATAATAACCTTTGCCAGCATGACACAGTGGTTTGGGTGTTTGAATCCATGGTCAGCCATGGAAACCCACCAGGTGATCTTGGCCAAGCCACACTCTCTGAGCCTCTGAGGAAGGTAATGCAAATCTCCCTTGAAGAAATATTGCCAAGAGAATCCTAGGATTAGGTCACCTTATAATTTGAATTGGATGATGTTGTATGGAGAAAAATTATTGAAAGACAATTTTTAAAAAAGGATGGAAAATTACCTCCACAAGAAGAAATGAAATTTTGGACAGATAATGTGTAAAACAAATGGCTCGGGGAGAGGGAAGCACAGTGGTATGAAATATTTTTATATATATATATATATATATATATATATATATATATATATATATATGGGTGAAAATAACAGTGGGTGCAAAAATGTATTGTAGAATTGTATTGAATATTGAATATAAAATATTATTGTATTGAATGTTGAAAACTGAATAGTGAATACTATGGGTCTGCTTTATAACAAATGTTTTAATAAAAAAATTAAATTAATAATTTGAATTGGACTTGAAGGAGTAAAAATCGAATAAATACATCAGTAAAGTGGTTCAGGTTTTGCCTTTCTTGTTCCTAAGACAGCTTTCCTTCCACTAAAGCAGTGAAACCTCTTTTATTTCCTTACTGTGAATACATCTAAACTGTAAAATTAATGCAGTCTGAAACTGCTTTATAATGCTTTATTCATAGCCCGCCATATCTTCCCAAAGGGACACAGTGGCAAATATTCAACGCTGAGAATTACATAAAACAAATAAAAAACAAACCCAATAACAATTATAAAAAGCAACTTAATTAATCAAGACATAATATGTTCCACACATTTAAGTTGCCACGGTTCAATGCTATGGAATTGTGAGAGTTGTAGCTTTGCAACGTCTTTAGCCTTCTCTGCCAAAGAGTGCTGGGGCCTCACCAAACTACTAACTGCAGGATTCCAAAAAATTGAGCTATGACAGTTAAACTGGTATCAAACTGCATTAATTTTATGGTGTAGTGTGTCTCACCTTTAGTGAGACACAGCAAGGATGAACCAGAATAGTTCCAATTGCTTCTGTAGACTGCTCTTTGCAGAAGCCAATGTGCTTCTGAGCTCTGTATGATCCGTGAATGAGAAAAAAGTTAATCACTTATTAAGACGACTTCTAGCCTTTTCCAGCCCACTGAGCAACTTCTCGGCTGGAAGACCAAGGATCCCTGAAAGCTCCTTTGCAGGCACAGATGCACCATACGGAAGTTAAAGACTTGTTTTAAGAGGCAGCAGAGTAGAAGAGGAATGTGAAGAGCAAAGGGAAAAGCCTCTGCTTCCTAAAGGGGACCATACAACCCTTCCCTCCTTCCCCACAAAAAAAAAAAATCCTAAAGAAGAGGATTAAGCAGATACATTCAGCCATTTGAATAGATTCTTCCCCCTAAGCTCTCAATACACCTCTCAGGATAATCACATTATGGCTTTGTCGCCAAAGCCCCCTCCATGTTTCAAAAGGGGAAAAAAGGAGGCAACTGGAACAAGCTTACGCCACCCAGAGAGATTGCATACCTTTAAAATAAGATTTGTAAAGGAAAAAAGACCCTATCTCACTTTTAGGGGTCACTGGTTTGGAGTATCTTGTCAAAGGCTCTTAAGGACAGTCACCGTCACACCACTCTAAGGTTTCTAGCCACAAAAATCCATAGGCTCCCTTAATGGGCCTTAAGAAGAACAAGCACTAAAGGGCACATGCTCAACACAGCAAAGGGTTTTTTAAGTCTCAAAAAGTTAGTCTTCTGTGTTGCCAATGGTAAAATCAGTCCTAGAGCCCTACAATATTTGAAGCTGGGATACCTAAAGATGAACCTCTTTCCTTATGTTTGTCCCTGGACACTTCTGAATTTTGATTTAAAAATAAAAATTGAACAAATTGAAGCTTAATCCTGACAAGACAGAGGTGCTCATGGTTAGTCAAAAGATAAATGCGGGAATAGATGTAGGTTATATTTCAATGATGTGAGCGAAACCGCTGAGCTGCTGAACTTTTTGGTCAGTGGTTCGAATCCAAGGAACGGGGCGAGCTCCCACTGTTAGACCCAGCTTCTGCCAATCTAGCAGTTTGAAAACATGCAAATGTGAGTAGATCAATAGGAAACGCTTCGGTGGGAAGGTAATGGCGCTCCATGCTGTCATGCCGGCCACATGACCTTGTAGACATCTACGGACAATGCCGGCTCTTCAGCTCAGAAATGAAGATGAACATCAAACCCCAGAGTCAGACATGACTAGACTTAATGTCAGGGGAAAGCCTTTACCTTTTACCTAGGCTGTATTTCAGACATGAGGATGGGGACTTCCATGTAGCCATACTGAGTCCCCTCGGGTGAGAAGGGCGGAGTAGAAATGATAGAAATTAATAAATAAATACTCAAATATTCTGCTCCCCCAATTTGCAAAATGTAATTCCTTTTCATTGATGCCTGTTGCTGTTGGCAGCCTTCAAGTAGTTTTGGATTTATAGCAAAATGATTATGTGGTCTTCTTGGCAAGATTTATTCGGTGGAAGAACTATCATAAAGCTTTTTTTCCTATGGAGTCATTTTGTGCCCATTTTAATTATTTGGTCTTTTAAAGAAGCAGATGCAATTCTCCAGATAAAGTTGGTCTACAGCTCCCATAAACTATAGTTGACATAATGAATGCTGAAATGTAACAGGAGCTGCAAACCAAGACTATCTGAGTTGCCCATCTCCATCCTTGACGAACCTGGAAAAAAGCAGCATCAAATGAACAGGGAAGGAAGCAAAATGACAAACAATGCTTTGTCTCTTTACCTGAATAGGCCAGGCTGGGAGGGGTTGCAAGAAGTCAGCCTTATAGGGGTAGTCAACCATAGCCAGGTTAACCCAGGTCTCACCTAGCCATCCTTTGAAGGTAGCAGCGTCTGTCTCTGTTTTCAGAGGTGTGCACAGGCGAAACGTGGAAGAGAGCCAGCGTAAGCCTTCCTCTAAGAGAAAAAAGAAAACAGAGTGAAGGTTAAGGCACTGAGTTAGCTCTCCCTTGGTGTGTTAGGCTTTTGGAGGCTACAGATATGAAATGCATTGGAAGGAGTTCATAACCACAGGGTGTTACCTTGTACTTGGTCAGGTAACTCTCCATCCAGTCTAAAGGTAGGCAAGAAACCATGTGTGAACTCCAGGATTTATTTGTGTGGCCTCCAGGACCTATTATGGGATTCTCCCTTCCCCGACCTCAGCCCCCTGATTTTCTCCTCCAAAATGTGCAAATTCTCCCAAACACTTCACCCACAACTACTCATGCTAGGTTCTTTTCTGGGTGTATCCCAAACAAAATGGCAATCAGAAATGATATGTCTGTGATACAACAGAAAACAGCAAAGTCTAAATGTCATCAAGCTTCCCATTCCATCATTATATGTGTGTGTGTGTGTGTTCTGAAATACAGTACAAAATGACTTGTGTATAAAACTGAGAGTATTACAGAGAAAAAGAAAGAAATGACCTCACTTCCTACTGCAAAATTTTAGTATACTCTTCACTGGATGCTTACCTGTGGAAGCCAGGCGGTTAATGGCTGCCCAGGAGTTCCTGATACTTTCTGAACAGCAATTCCCACTCTTTTTGAAATCTTGGGTCACTATACTGTAAAAAGTACCGCAAGGAACCAGGCTGTCAAACTGCCAGATAGGGGCCGAAGCTGCAAGTGCTCTGCACACAGAGAAAGAAAAGACAAATTCAGTTACTAAAGAGATCTAGGGTCCATTCACACTACGCAAATGTAGAACTATGGACCCAATTTAATTGTCATGGCAACAGTCCATGGAATTCTGACGTTTGTAGTTTGGTGAGGCACTAGACCACCAATTCCAGAATCCAAAGAGATAGACTCACGGCAGTTGAAGTGTTACAATAGTGTTAGAATATGTAGTGTAAATGGGGTCCTCATTGAACACTTGTGAAAACAAGCCAAACAAACCTTTGTCAGGGTTCTGGTCTGATTTGAGTTTAGTGTTCATTTTTATGGATTTTAAGACTATTGCTCATCTTCTTTGCCCAATAATCTGTTATTGGGTCTCTAACTGGGGAATGTTCGACAATGACCAATCTCCAGCCTGACAAGGAGGACATTAAATGAGGTAGGTTCAAATCAAAAGTGGAGGATACATGAAGACATTTCTAAAACTATAAACATGCATACAAGGTATGTTTAGCCACAAGTAAAGCTCAGTGTGCTAGGGACATGCTCCCAAGAGATGTATACACTGGACTGCAGGTTTGGGTTGACTGAGGTACTGGGGAACAATGGCTTGGGCTGCATTAATTCAAACTGCAGGTAGAGATTTCTCAAATAAAAGTGCTCCTCCATCCATGTCAAAAACCTTAAGGCTCCTAGCCTAACTTTTTGCACATGTGCATTTGTCATGTATAGGAAGGAGAGTATATTTCATCTTATGAGCCCCTGCAATCTGTGGGGCTAAAACTGAAAATACATGCTAACCACCAGTTCCAAGAGAATGGGGCCCTATGCCATACTACAAAGCTCTTTGAAAACTCCATCAACTATGTTCTGCTTTCAAGGATGTGTGGATCTGTTTAGTATAACAGACAGGCAAACAGTATGGTATAATGGTATACCTGTTGGACAAGAATTGAAGGGATATCAGAGTTCAAACTGGTAAATTTGCCACATAAACTCACACAGTGAGTTGGCAATTCGCACTTTCTCAGCCTTAAAGGCAGTCAGTTGCAAACCTCTTTGGAAGAAACCTTGCCAAGAAAACCTTTGGACAGGGTGACCCTTAATTGGGAGTCAATCTGATGGAACATAACAAACACTACAGATTATACACAAGCTGTACACAAAAAATTACAGGATATTCTGGCAAACGCTAAATCACCAGCAATTGTTTCTAATCTCTTCAGCACCTAACTAATTTCAAAAGACAACAGTGGTTGGCCTTTTTTGAAACACTAAGAACATCTGTTTCAAAAGTGTCATTTTATCTCATTTCTTCAAGGTTAAGGATCCTGGAGACAATCCTATTTATACAGGATTTGTATCCTCCATGATCAATAGACATGGTTCTAAGACTAAAGTGACTTATTCTCATAATAAGAAATACATCTACACCTGGTACTTTGGGGTAAATAGAATCACAACAGATCTCTTTGTTCCTTAGCTACTGCAAACAAACAGTTAATCTTCAAAGAAATCTCTAGGGTTCCATGTTGAGTACAGTAGTCTCGCTTATCCAACATAAATGGGCCAGCAGAATGTTGGATAAGCAAAAATGTTGGATAATGAGGGATTAAGGAAAAGTCTATTAAACATAAAATTATGTTATGATTTTACAAATTAAGCACCAAAACATAATGTTTTACAACAAATTGACAGAAAAAGCAGTTCAATACACGGTAATGTTATGTAGTAATTACTGTATTTAAAAATTTCGCAACAAAATTTTGCAACATTTATTACAAAAACATTGACCACTAAAAGGCAGACTGCGTTGGATAATACAGAATGTTGGATAAGTGAAGGTTGGATAAGCGGGGCTCTACTGTATCATCTTTTTCTGCACTCAAGAGAGAAAGTCAGAAAGGGACCATAAGGTCTAAATGAGTTGGAGCCACGTTGAAGAAAGAAGTCTTGTTTAGATATAGAAAGTGTTGTATATCTCAGGTAATTTCAAGAGAAGTCAAATATAGGCAACATATTCTGAGACACATTCCAAAACATCCTGACATATTCTGCTGGTGTGCTAACAGCTTGAACATTGAAATAAAACGCAAAGACCAAAAGTATTATATGTAGCTTGGAAATAGAGCTTCCCCTTATTGATGAGTTTATATGTATGTCATGGTCTTTTATTGTTCAATTGTGTCATTTCAGATTTTTGTAAGTTCCATATAAATTTGGTTCAATTGAATGTTCAAGGAGAATTATGGTCTGTCTTCCAAGCCAGCACTATATTGCATAAATAAACAGTGTTCAACCCATTCATGAATGTTAAAGGACTAGAAAATATCTTCAGCACTCACCCAATCACAATATGAGGATATTTCATGCGAAACCAGGCTGCGAGCATCCCTCCATACGACCCCCCTATGGCAATAACAGGAGTGTCTTGGGCTCCAGGGATTGTGGCTTTCAAGTGCTGCACGAGGACTGCAAAATCAGCCAGAGCTTGTGCTGAACTCAGGTAATTCAGGTGCTTGGCATCCTGAAACGAGATTGTAGGCTGTTGGCTGAGTGGAATAAGGCTACTGGCTTCCTCACTTCATTTGCAAGGAATGAAAGTCCTACTTTTTCATGAGGGTCATGGGAAAAAGCAGTAGCTACCAAGAATTCAGCAAAAAGGCAGTAGTAAAATCTATACTATAGCAGCCCTGGCTTTTCAAAGTGATCCACAAAACTATTTGAATGCTTTTAATTGAAAAGGAACAGAATTGTACCAGAGCTACTCGTGTGTGTAACTGTCATGTTGTGGACAACACAACCAAGTGAAACCCTGCCCACATTTATTTGAGAAACTCCCCAGAATGGTTGCCTGTAACCTGCAACTTTTGCTATGAAGGGAGTAAAAATACTGGGCAGATATTTTCCTACGTTGTCCATAGACACCTCCAAGGTCATGTGGCCAGCATGACTGCATGGAGTGCCGTTACCTTCCTGCTGGTACCTAGTGATCTACTCATATTTGCATGTTTTTGAACTGATAGATTGGCAGAAGCTGAGGCTAACAGAGGGAGCTTACCCTGCTCTCTAGATTCGAACCACCGACCTTTGGATCAGCAAGTTCAGCAACTCAGTGGTTTAATCCGCTGCGCCACCAGGGGCTCCTCATTACACACAGTTATCATGTATTTAAAAGACCCACTAAATTTCCATCTATTTGCCCAAGATCTCTCACATTTCCAGACAGTTTTTCCACTGGGCAATACATGTTTTGATGCCTCAAATGTTAGACTTGTTTATGGGTATATTTAACCCTGAAAATGGTACCACCTTCCCCCATCAGTTCTAGTTTTATAAGATACAGAACATAAAATACCAGTGTTCATCTGCTCACCCATAGAAAATCATGAGAACCATGTCTAACAAACTAGAGCTGATGCTGTCTATCCAATGTAATCTTCTGAATCAGCGCCACAAATAACCCCAGGATCAGGCCTAAAAACCAAGACACCAGTACTTTTTTTGTTGGGCTGTGTTCCTTAGTTAGAATCACCAGCTGAAGGACAAGCCATAGTTCCTGTACCATTTACATTTGGTAGAAGAAAAAATACTGGCTGAAAAGTCTTTTTCAAAACAACTATTAGAGGAACTTCAACTGGCAATCCTGCCTCTAGAACAGGAATGGGCATATGCTGTGAATCAGAAGTACATTTTTGGGATCTACCAAACAACAGAGAGCTGCAACAGCATGTTTTGCAGCAACTGGAGGAGACCTTTCTGGTAAATGACAATTACATTTAGTCAACTTTAGATATTATTCTTGTCTGGCTTTAGAGTGAAGAGCTCCCTAAACAGTATTTGTGGGTAAAACTGTGCCCCCCAGTGGCTATTTTGTCCAATTAAGTGTCTTTGAGGTTTTCAGAATTTCGGGCATCCAAGGATGTATGTGGCCCATGAAGTAAATGTTTCTCAAACGACATCTAGAATATGAAACTCTTAATTCCTCAATTATAATTTGAATGGGAGGAGATACTTACACTGAATGATTTGTTTCCAAAGGGCAGAGACACCCCATAGTACCTGTGTTCAGCAAAGACCAGTATGGCATCAAGCTCCTCAGCCACATTCCACATAAAACCCTGGAAGAGAGCAATAATTTACTCTGAAGTCAGGGAAGAGTTGAAGATAATCAAACACTTCCATTGCATTTCTAGATGTTGTACAGAGGTCGAAAGCCAAGACTGTTTCCACTCACAGGACCACAACTTTACTCACTGTATTATTAGCAAACCAGGTGATATCTCCTTCGTTGCCAGTATAGAACAGGATTGACCCAACATCTCTCTTCCAATGTTGCTCAGCTATGAGGTAGCGCTGTTTGAAAGTGCGATTTTCATAAAAACCAAAGTGGTCGATCTGTAGCAAAACATAGAAAAGAGTATATGTTATGGAATATATGTGAAGCTGCCTTCTATTGACACAGGCTGCTGCTTCATCAAGTCCAAGATTTTTCATCCCATTTCAAATTTCTCTTGTCTCACTTTATTATTATTATTATTATTATTATTATTATTATTATTATTAAACTTTATTTGTACCCCGCTAGCATCTCCCGAAGGACTCGATGCGGTTTACAAAGGCCAAGGCCTCAACACACAATATAACAATACAAAACAAAAAGCAAATTAAAAACAATTAAAACAGTATAAACAACAAGCAATAACAATACGCTAAAACACAATAGAACTGGGCCGGGCCAGAGTAATGGGTACAAGATTAAAAGTGCTGGTGTGACAGGTGATATATAAGGCTTATAGGGCAAGTGCAGAGTGCGATTAGAGTTCTTTATGAAGGATTGTTCCTAGTCCTAAAAGAAGATAAAATACAAAACATTCTGTATATATAGTGTATACTCTACTACTGCACTTCAACCCTTCCTAAAATGAAAAACAGTTATTGGTGGGAGCTGTCCCATTTTAGATGTATGCAAAGTGAGATACATAAGCAGATCTGGGAGAAAAACTGAAAAGATTCAGGGGAAAATGTCATCCCTCCCCCAAGGAAGTTAGAAATAGAGAAAATATTTACTCTTTTGAAATCAGTGAAACATATTTAAGATAAAATTCAGTTTACAAAAAATGCCCGAATTACAGTGCATAAGAAACAATAATTCCTGTCATATACACGAGATCCATTTCTGTACCTTAGCAGGCACTACAATCAAGGCAGGTGTGATACACACTAGTATAGAATTCAGTATTTTTACTTCCAAACTGGGACATGAGAGAAGCCTCCCAGCAGCATGGCAACACACCCGGGCATCCCCTGGGCAACATCTCTGTAGACGACCAATTCTCTCACACCAGAAGTGACTTGCAGGATGTTTTCAAGTTGTGTCTAACACAATAAAAATACTTCCAAACTCTACTTTATATCCAAATATACTGACAATCAACTCCTCAAAATTATGAGCATTTCTGTTCAAATACTAAACTTCATTTTATCTATCTATCAACATTCTCTTTTGAAATTAGGGAAGTATATTTAAGATAAAATTCTACACTTTATTACATCTATATGCTACACTTTATGATACCTACATATAATTTTGGTTTTTTTCCTACACCTGAGTCTCAAAAGGTAAAATCCAAAATATATGCATAAAGGTAGTCTATAAAGGAGCCACAGTCTGCAATTCTTTCTTTAGTACTTGGTAGGTAGGTCCACTGTTTTGCTAGTGAAAAGGAAAAAAGATCCCACCTAAACATTAACAAGAACTTCATGGTGGTAAAAATTGCTCCATAGTGGAATATGCTGCTTTGGAGTGTTTATCTCTGGAGGTTTTTTAAACAGAGGGTGGATGCTATTTCTCAAGAGTACTTTGAGTGTGTAATTCTTGCAGAATGGGGTTGAGTGTGGCGTGACCTTTGGGGTCTCTCTCCACCTCTATGATTCTACAAGTTCATAGAACTTAAATATTTCTTTCAGCAAATACAAATGAAAGAAAGGGACAGCAGATGGAGCTCTTGGGCAGGCTATTTTTAATTCCACACTATTTGGCAGCCTTGTGCATTCTGCTTATAACAAGCAAAGTCTAGCCCAAGGACGGGCAAACTTTGGCCCTCCAGGTGTTTTGGACTTCAACTCCCACAATTCCTAACAGCCTACTTGGGGACCACTGGTGGTCCATGGACCACAGATTGGGAACCACTGGTGTAAAGCAATGCTGTACTTCTTTTAAAACTGAAAAGAAGGAAATGTCTAGCATCAGCTTTCACAGACTCCAATGCATTTCATTGGAAACCACCCCCATCATTTCATACCTTCCTATTTGGAAAGTACAGGTTCAAGTAATAATTTGTCACCCCACATTTTCAGTTGCTTCTAAAATATCCTAGTTTTCCTTTCCACCTCTCACCTCCCTCTATTGTATTCAGTTTACTTCAATTATTACAAACTGATTTCAAAGTAGTTTGCACTCAGTTCACCAAGGCAGAGAGAAAGGAATGGGGTAACTTTTCATTTGGAGTAGTTTTCATTTGGAACCCATGAGATTTCTTTATACAGTACTAGAAATGTGTTTTTTCTTCACATTTAGTTGCAACAGTGCTACAGTTTTCCTCTGTGTGCATTCATCCACTATCTGTTTTAAAAACAAGGATAGGGTGGTGATGGTATTGGCTTGTGAACAATAGACAACATGCACAAACTACAATCCAATTGTTGGTACCATGCAAAGGACAGTGCTGAACAAAGGCTCTTGGACTAGCCTCCAATGCTGTAAGACACAGGTCAAGAGGGCACATCCTGTCTGTTTGTTTGTTTTTTATCCCTGTAGACAGACTTAGGGAAGTCACAGGACATCCTCCTCCAGTTCAAGCCCATGCCTATCTTTTAAAAGCCTTCCCCAGTCTCATTTATAATAGGCAAAAAGAGAAGAGCAAAAGCAGCAAGGCTAACCTTATTCATGTTTACTCAGAAGTAAGTTACGCCACAGTCAAATGTAGGGTTGCCAGTTCATAAGACCACCTTAGACCCCATACTGGGTGGCAATGGATAAATTGTCCCAGGTCCTGAAGTCTCTAAGACAAAACCTGAGATATTGTTGGGGACACTCCTGGAGATGGCATCAAGTATTAACCAGCATGATGTAGAGGTTTGGGTGTCTGAAGGTGAGGATTTGAATCCCTGCTTGGCCATCACACCCACTGGCTGACCTTGGAGCAAGTCACACTCTCTCAGTCTCAAATGAAGGCAAGGACACATCTTGTCAAAAAAACCCCTGTTAAAGGTTTGCTTTAGGGTCAATCATTGATTGAACCATCAATGGCTTGAAAGAACTTGAAGACACGCAACAGTAAAAACAATTAAGTACCAACCATAGCTCCTCACACTAAAAATTCAAACACATGCACAAGGGGAGGACCATTCAAACACAGCAGCACCAATAACACACATTTGCTAGCACTTTGGAAATTATTTTACCATGAAAACCCTATGATGAGAGCATATTTTGCTGTGGGATAATACTCTCACTTATTATGGGTAGATAGGATAAGAACATTTAATGTAGTTTACTTGCCTCTATCCTGAGGCTGGATACAGATGGGGAGACTTGGTGCCACAATGACTGGGAGGAGGAAAAGGAAGCCAGCAAAATAAATACAAAGACATCCTCGCCCCAAAATCTTGTGAACTGCGTCAACAAATCAATTAAGATGACAACTTGGAGCAAGTTGCTGTTCTCTTAAATGAGCTGGACATTTCCACCCAAGTCTTCATTGTAGTTTTTAATGTTGGTCACTTTGTGTCTCCTTTGACAGAGGAAAAATGGGGTATAAATACAAATAATAATAATAATAACACATTTTATCCTAACTGATCTTGGGAGCTGAACAAGATCAGTCCTGATTAGTACTTGGATGGAAGACTACCAATTAATACTAGGTGCTGTGGCTCTTTCAGAAGACGGAACTGGGAAATGCACTGGGTATTCCATGCTATGAATCCTATGAAATTAATGGGGGTTACCATAAGTCAACAGGTGATTTAAAGGCAAATGCACACGTACACACACAAACACACAAATACAACCTCATCTAATGTATTTATTTATTTATTTGTGGTATTTATACACCGGCCTTCTCAACCCTGAATGGGACTCAGGGTAGTTCACGGTGTTGGCAACAATTCATTGTGCTCAATAAAAAATATAAAACATCAAAGTTGACCCCCCCATAAAACATTAAACATTATTAAACACATCACATAAAATAATATCATATATCACACAAAGACATAGCCATTTTCCGTATACAGTCCTGGGTCATTGCACCTGGGGATGAACCAGAAAAATTGGAGAACAAGGGCCAGGCCCTGAGATCTGGCAACCCTAATCATGTGCTTTAACACAACAGCCCAGAGCTGATGCTGCTGTGTCCTTTGCAATTATCACAAATATGGCCGAACAACAAGCATATGCGATTGAATTACGAGTTCTATAGCTCTTAGCAGATGGGAGCAAATTTGTTTCAATGACAAGTTCTACGCCACCGTAAAGGCCAATTATGCTGTGAAATGTGGTATCATGAGCCTTGGTTCACATAAGTGTATTCCACAATTATAGTCCATAGCCACAAATTCTGCATCCATGGCTTGGAAACATTTCCCAAACAAATCTAAAAATGCATAGAGTTGGACTTGAGCATCCACAGATGTTGGTATCCACTTGGGAGTCCCAGAACTAAACTACAGCAGATACCAAGGACCCACTTTTTATTAATATTCAGGTTGACAAGAGGGCTGGTTTTGCCATACCAAAACCAACACAGAGATCCTTTCAAAATTAGATCAACAGAATTGAGATACTTGTTTTGCAAAGCAATAAGCAAAAAAGGAAGCAAAATTAGGGGAACGCAGACAAAAGGGAAGTCAGAGTAGCAGTAAAGGACCTTTAGTTGCTAGTCCAGATACTCAAAAGAAAACAATGTGGTTCTCATTGCAGTGACATTTCAAGCAAAGATTTGAGGAACTTCAAGAGGCAGAAAGGAAACAAGAAAGAAAAGAGCTGACTAAAAAAGGAACTTATTCTCTTCTGATGTGTGATCACGATCAGTTAAGTGCATTATTAGTTCTTGCTCAGACTCTTCCACTGTGCACTGTACTTCTTAAATGTTCTTAAATATTTCTTTTATTCAGGTATGTTTTTAGCTTTATAAAGAAGAGAAAGAAGTGAAAGCTCTGTTATGAGATTTCCAAACCCATTGGACAACAACTATCACCAATCCATTAGGCAGGCAGGCATTATTTTATATCTTGCCTTTCTCATTGTGCAGAGGAAAGGTGGCTTACACGGTACATCTATATTATAGAATTAATGCAGCTTGACACCACTTTAACTACCATGACTCAATGCTAAGGAGTAATGGGAGTTATAGTTTGGTGAAACACCAGAACTTTGTTGTTGTTGTGTACTTTCAAGCAATTTCCAATTTAACTGAGATCTCAAGGCAAAATCTATCTGGGAGTTTACTCACCAAAGACCATCCAGTGGTTTTTTTGTTTGTTTTTTGTCCCAACAGGGAATCAAACACTGGTCTTCAGACTCACAGTCCAATGCTTAAACCATTATATCATGCTGGCTCCTCAAAAGCTAAAGATTGGATAGAGCAGAATCCTTTACCAGCTCAAACTTTATTGCATTGATTAATGGAGGCATGCTGCTGCAGTCTAACATTGAAAATCTGTTTGCCTGGCCCTCCTTTAGCAATGATGCTCCCAAAATGATGCTCCAGCTAGATAGAGAATATAAAAGACTAGCTGTGCCCGGCCACGCGTTGCTGTGGCGAAGTCTGGTGGTATGGGAAATAAAGTATTGAGGAATTGGTGGTAGTTAAGGTCAAGGGTAAAGGTTTTCCCCAGACATTAAGTCCAGTCGTGTCTTACTCTGGAGGTTGGTGCTCATCTCCATTTCTAAGCCGAAGAGCCGGCGTTGTCCGTAGACTCCTCCAAGATCATGTGGGATGACTACATGGAACGGCGTTACCTTCCCGCCGGAGCAGTACCTATTGATGCACTCACATTTGCATGTTTTCGAACTTCTGGGTTGGCAGAAGCTGGAGCTAACAGTGGGGGCTCTCTCCGCTCCCCCAATTCAAACCTGTGGCCTTTCAGTCCAGAAGTTCAGCAGCTCAGTGCTTTAACACGCTGTGCCATCAGGGGATATTATTTCCTAAAGGTTGTGAATATACAATATTTCTGATTGGTTTTTTTTGTTTGTTGGAGGCAAGTATGAATGCTACAATTAGGAAAAATGATTAGGATGTAATGGCCTTGCAGCTTTAAAGCCTGGCTGTTTCCTCCCTGAGTGAAGTTTTTGTTGGGAGGTGTTAGCTGGCCCTGATTGTTTCCTGTCTGGAATTCCCGTTTTCAGAGTGGTGTTGTTTGCGATATTTTGTGCTTCTACTGTCTGTGGCCCTGAGAAAACAGAGGATTTTCCAGACTTTGATGATGGGAATACTTTGTTGGGAGGTGTTAGCTGGCCCTGACTGTTTCCTGTCTGGAATACCCTTGTTTTCAGAGTGATGTTGTTTGCAATATTTTATGTGCTTCTACTGTCTGTGGCCCTGAGAAAACAGGATTTGCCAGACTTTGATGATGGGAATACTTTGTTGGGAGGTGTTAGCTGGCCCTGATTGTTTCCTGTGTGGAATTCCCCTGTTTATTTACTGTCCTGGTTTTAGAGATTATATTGTTCTGCATTATTCTATCCCAGTAATTATTTCATATTAAAGAAGAATCTCACTTATCCAACATTCGCTTATACAATGTTCTGGATTATCCAACGCAGTCTGCCTTTTCATAATCAATGCTTTTGTAGTCAGTGTTTTAAATTCATTGTGATATTTTAGTGGTAAATTTGTAAATACAGTACAGTAGAGTCTCACTTATCCAACATAAACGGGCCGGCAGAACGTTGGATAAGCGAATATGTTGGATAATGAGGAATTAAGGATAACCCTATTAAACATCAAATTAAGTTATGATTTTACAAATTAAGCACCAAAACAACATGTTAGACAACAAATTTGTCAGAAAAAGTAGTTCAGTACACAGTAATGCTATATAGTAATTACTGTATTTATGAATTTAGCACCAAAATATCACGATATATTGAAAGCATTGACTACAAAAATGCGTTGGATAATCCAGAACGTTGGATAAGCGAGTGTTGGATAAGTGAGACTCTACTGTAAATACTACATAGCATTACTGCGCATGGAACTACTTTTTCTGTCAAATTTGTTGTATAATATGATGTTTTGGTGCTTAATTTGTATAACGATTACCTAATTTGATGTTTAATTGGATTTTTCTGAATCCCTTCTTATTATCCAACATATTCACTTATCCTGCCGGCCTGTTTACGTTGGATAAGTGAGACTCTACTGTATATTTCTAATCTTATATTATCTGCTCAGAACTGGATTATATGAGGCTCCTTCTTCACAGCTATATAAAATGCACACTGAAGTGGATTATATGGTAGTGTGGAGTCAAGATAATCCAGTGCAAAGCAGATAATATAAGATTATAAATGGGTTATATAGCTGTGTTGAAGGGTCTACACTGCCATATAATCCAGTGCAAATTAGATAATCTGTGGAAGACGTCTAAGTGAGGCCTAAATCTGTCTGTCCCCTAACTGAAACCTGGCTGTCCCTTGGTTGCTAGGCAACCAAGTGGGCAGAGATTAGCCCTCTAAACTGGCAGCAATTGGATAAAAAAATTATTGCTCTCCCTCTAATTAGGACTTTATTTTTCTTTTCTTTTTGTTGTATCAACCTTGAGGCGTGGATGATGGGTTGTGTTGTCAAATTTTGAGGTTGGGGGGCCTGTACTTTTGTTGTTTTGTGAATTGCCGTGATGCCATCACTCTTTTATATATATAGATATAAGGGAGAGGGATGTTAAAAGGGGCTTCTTTAGCAGAGGCTTTAACTCAGATATGTCGGTACAGCTGAAAATATTTCTATAGAAGTTGAAAAACAATTGGAAACACAACATTAAAACAAAAATTTTTAAAACTAGAATCATAGAGTTGAAAGAGACCAAAAAGTTGATCCAGTCAACCCTCTTCTGCCATGCACTCAAAGCACTAGACAGATGGTCATCCAGCCTCTGTTTAAAAACCTCCATAAAATGAGACTCCAGCATGCTGACGCAGAAGTGTATTCCACTGATGACCAGCTCTTACTGTCAGGAAGTTCTTCCTAATGTTTAGGTGGAATCTATTTGCCTACACTTTAAATCCATTACTGTGCTCTAGACCCCAGAGCATAAAAAATAATAAAACCACAACACCATGAAAAGGCCTTTATGCCATATGAATCATACTCCCACCTGAACAAAAAGGTTATTGAAGGAAAGGGAAAAGGACGCTAAATGAATTTGCCATGGGAGAAAATTCCATGACTTGGGAGCCACAAAGAAGCACTATGTATAGGTTCTCCTACCCAGCAGAAATCTGTTCCTTGAAGTTCTGACCATACTGAAGCGTGCAGAAAAATTAGCAGAAACCAGTCTCATTGAATTTTCATGGTCCAGGTAAAATAGATATGCAGCAAAAAAAAAAGCTCAGGAGGAAAGAAGAAAGAGAACCTATACCTACAAGTTGGTGCTGTGATGAAGGAAATGACACTGTTATTCCCAACTGGTTTATTCCTAATGCACTTTTGGATGTTTATCCTTGCTAGCTGGTAACAGTTCTGCAATACACTGAGAACAGGCATTACCTGATGGTATTTAATCTCCCTGCCTGGAAAATGGGGAGACAGTGACTATGTTTTATTTTAACACCTAGAAAGGTTCAGTGCTACCAGGATGTGTTCTTGGCTGTGAGATGTTGGACAAAATGTCCTTGTTCTGTACGTGTGCCAACAAAGCGTACTGGGGCTGGAAGAACATAAAAGTAGCTGCATGCAAGACAAAACAAAAACATTCATTCTCATTCTCACTGCCATTTTGATCCATTCGTGTTAATGCAAAGCTAAGGAACTTTGGCTTAATTGCCATGAAGACACATGAACTTACAACAGATGGGTGAAGAGCTAAATCAGATAGAAGAGGAAGCAATAATCAGGCACATTTCTATTTTGCAAGAAGTGATTTGCCAGACTTATGCCTCAGTACCTAACAATCACTCAATTCCTGCGAGAAGCCTTCAGCTCCATTCCAAAGGATAATATTCCATTTCATCTTCACCTTCAAAGTAGTTGGGAACCTTAGTTTCCATTTATTTTATAAGGACTCCACCTCAAACCATTGCAAAATAGTGTTCTTACAAAGGGAAATTGTGTCATGTTGTTTTATGCGGTATCCCACATGCAAATAGACTTTTTTTGTTTTTCTCCTACATTGTGCTAGCTTCCTTTCTACTAAACACTACTAGGTTCACAAATCACTTAGATTCCTGTTTGGAGTATCTGTGTATATACATTGGTATATATGTACAGACCTTCTCAGATCAGCTATGAAAAAGATTCCTTTCAGGAAAAAAAGAAAACAAACAGGGAAGATGTTTTTTATCATAGACCTGCAGGTATTGGAAGAGACTCCAACTGTCACCTATTGCAGCTTTGTTCTTTTTGAATGCTTGGAAGTCTATTCCAAGAAGGCAATATCAGACTAATGTCAATGTTTCTTCTCCAACACATTACTCAAATGCTGTCATATGATCTGCCATGCTCCAATTCATGACCTACATGGGAAAACCAAAAGAACCCGCATCTTCAGATGAGTTGCTGGAAGCATGTTTACCTTTCTTTACCTGGCAGAGTCAAGTTAGTTCTGACTCTGAAAGAGAATGTATACCCACTAGACATGTGCGCAAAATTCATTCTTACAATATCTTCGTCTTCCGTTTATTTGGAACATGAAACAGGAAGCTCCCTCCCCACATGAAACCAAGCTCGACACACACTTATCAGTATCTGCCTGCAGCCAGGTGCCTTATGTAATGTAGCCATCCCCTTAAAAAAACCTGAAAAAAGTTGATGAGAACTTTTAGAGTCCTGCAAACTCCCCTGGACAACGATATCCCCCAGTGATTTGTCAAACAATACACAATTATTTTTAACTAGCCTTAGGAAGCATAAATCCTTTATCCTAAAGTTTTGATTAATTAAGGATGCTTTTCAATGACACTTTGATCCAGGCTTCCTTTTGTTTGGAATCACAATCTGGTTTTAATTACAATTACAGCCATCCCTACACACAGATGTTGCCTGAAGTTAACATCCATATGGCTTAGTCATGTATGGAACTTTTTTAAATCAATTTTATCAGTTCAATGACTGCATAATCTCAATAGGGCCTTTACTCAAAATTATGCCCAAAATCTATCTGCAAATCTATGTCTAAACCTATGCATGTATTGGTGGCCACTTTTTGAGTTTACCAATCTTCACACCACACTTAAGACCAGCAAAACAAACACTCAGGTTGGTCAAGAGCTTGCAAACAATGGGTCATTATTCTTCTGAACAAATGTATTCAATTAATATTTATCAGGGTACAATGTGAGTTAGGTATATTTACAATCCAGCTACGTTGATGTCATGCAGAACCTCCATTAACAGGACCATGTGACTGGCACTATACCTGAACTCAGTGCAGCACAATGTCAAAGATATGGCCTCAAGATATGGCCATTGGTGTTTCTTCATACAAGACAGGACATTCCCTCAGCACTGACAATTTTCTATGCACAATTCCTGATCAGCTAACATTGCGATTACTACATTGAAACCCGAATCAACTTAAGTTTTATATCTAAAAAATGTATCTGGGTCAAATTACCAGGTCACTTAGAAAAGGTGCAAAAAAAAGGCAATCAAAATGATTGAGAAACTGGAGCAAACTCTAGGTCACCTAGAGAGTAAAGGGCATGAAAGGTGTGCACAATTTGACAATTAGAAAGATGTCATCTAATCTTGGAAGTTAAGGAAGACCAGACTACCAACACAAATCAAGTGACAGGGGGTATATTTCACAGAAAAGAATTAACGAAACAATCACTGAGTATTCCCTGCCTAAGAAAATTCATGGGGTTGCCATATGTCAACAGGCAATTTGAAGGCATACATACTGTCAGGACCCAGGCTGCAGAGCACCAATAACCTTACACAGAGGCCAGAATCTATCTAATATCTTTATTAAAGAAATATATAAAGTCAATAAAAACAAGTGAAGAATATAGTTCAGAAGCAGACCTTTCAGATGAGGTCAAATATAGTCCAGAAATGTATTGTCCAATATAAGATATTAGAGTTCAAAGTTTTAATCCACTTGACCGAAACACACACTTTGCCAAGCAATAGTGTGGGGAAATGACAGAGTCTTTAAAGTCCAATGTAGCTTGACAACAAGGCTGGAAAATAAACTTGATTCTTGGCTAGATCAAAGACTTGAAACGAGGCAAAGAAGCATGAAACAAGGTCCGTGGCAAAACGTGAAACAAGGCAGGCTTGAAACTTGATCCGGGAAGCAAGGAACTGGGGTTACGAAGTCCACACACGATCTCTCTCCTCAAGCTGATCAATTGACTCCGCAAAGTTCCCCTTGCGACAAACACCTATATTGGGTCTCGTTTTCCCGCCAACAGAACACTTTCCCTAGAGAACGAGAAGCGAAACCCAACTCTGTCCAGATGCATGACTCCTTAGAATTTCCCAAGGGAAGCAGACCTAATCAGCTAGTTGTTTGGCAGCGATTATCAGGCTCCGGCGATTAGCCTCTCTGACTCCTCTATCTCTAGTATAATTGTCCCTCCGGAAAAACGGGGGGGGGGGGGGAGTTCTGCCCAAGGCCTGTTTGGCTGAATTCTTGAGGGCAAACATCCTCCAGGTGGAGAGGCTCCGGCTCTGGCTGAACCGGCGAAAATCCCATGTTTTCCTCTTCGTCTGCCACAATATTACTAGGAACAGGACTACAAGGCCCATGAGTCATCACACATACCAGTATATGCTTCTCTATAACAGTTTCTGGGAAGTACAAGACAGAATGTATTCATATTCTGCTGACAGGCATCCTATGTTTGTATCTGCCTTCAAGTTATGGAAAAACCATAAGTTTTTTTTTTAGGCAAGTATCTCATAGGAAACCCAATTATTCTTTTTCAAATATATTTGCTGAGGTAGGCCTTTGGTTTGATCCAATGTGGTTGTTTAATGTTCTCTGGTTACAGTTAACATGTAATATAAATGCATGATTGTTCAGCATTGTTAATGTTTACTCTCAAACTTTGTGCTTTCTCTGCAAGTTTTCTGGAGCTTGTCTCTTATGAACTGCATCAGCTAAAAAGTCCTGGAAAAGTTAGTTTTTTTGTCCTTTGAAGCAATACTGTACATAAAATGCACAAGTTCAAAGCACTGCTAAGTGAAAGGCAATTTCGAAGTTTGTGCATAGAACACCAACTGCAAATAACTCCTTGCAACAAAGCACATCTAATAGAAAACTGGGAACCCCTGGAACAGATGTGTTATTTCCACTTTTATCCTTTGCACATGTTCCCTAAAAGCTTTGCCTTTGCTTTATTGGGTTTAAACTCTTACATTCACCTTGTAAAAATATTACAGCATCATGGATTTAAACATTTTTGGCTAATCTGTCCCATTAATAGCAATATTCACTTTAGTGGAGGAGGATGGCAGAAGAAATAGGAACTGGAAGTAAACAAGGATTTCACAATTCCTAGGAAGCTTGTGAACCTCCTTCCCAAAAGATAACTATGTCAAATGTTTGTTCCATCAACAAATGACTTCAGATTAAGATGGCTTATCAACATACACCTGACTCTGTTAGCCTCAGTTGAAGAGCTACTTTGTAGCATACACACTTTTAGGTAAGGGTTTCACCTAACATTAAGTCCAGTCGTGTCCGACTCTGGGGGTTGGTGCTCATCTCCATTTCTAAGCCGAAGAGCCGGCGTTGTCCGTAGACACCTCCAAGGTCATGTGGCTGGCATGACTGCATGGAACGCTATTACCTTACACACTTTTAATGTACTGTATATTGGTTTGATACTACTCCAGGCTCTATCTCATTTCTCAAAAATCCTAATAATTTTAGTTTGGTGATGATATTGGAATCACTTGTATTCTCTATCCCAACTCCTTATGTGACTGTGAATATTGTACAAATAAGGGGCTATTCATCATGCAAACACTATCTTCTTTTTCTTCTGGTTTCTCAACTTCTATTAAATACTACCCCAAATCCAGATAAAGACAATGGAATAAGATCTCAGTTAATGAAGTAAATGCATTAGGCTTTAATACCATAACAGAAAGTTTGGTGACAGAAGTAATATAGAAGAGGGATAGCCTCCTATGCCACAAAAAAGAGCAACTCAGTATGTTTCAGATCTTTCAGTTCTAAAAATCGACATGGCGTAGAGGATTGACCACTGGATTAAGACTCTGGGAAGCAGGGCTTGAGTCTCTGCTTGGCTTTGAAAACCCACTGGGTGATCCTGGATAAATCTCTCTATCACAAACATTAGCTGAGCAAATCTTGCAGTGAAAACCATGTAGGATTAACCTTGGAAACAATTTGATGGCACACAACAGTGGCAATGGTAGGCATATGTGAAATGATAAAAAGGTCAGGTAGGTCTTGCATAACTAAACAAACATTTTAATGATACAGTAGAGTCTCACTTATCCAACATAAACGGGCCAGCAGAATGTTGGATAAGCAAATACATTGGATAATAAGGAGGGATTAAGGAAAAGCCTACTAAACATCAAATTAGGTTATGATTTTACAAATTAAGAACCAAAACATCATGTTATACAACAAATTTGACAGAAAAAGTAGTTCAATACACAGTAATGCTATGTAGTAATTACTGTATTTACGAATATAGCACCAAAATATCACGATGTATTGAAAACATTGACTACAAAAATGCATTGGATAAGCGAGTGTTGGATAAGTGAGACTCTACTGTACTTTCAAAATCATCTAGGGAGGAGCTTTAATTTCACCTTGTTATGATTTCCACCTTGATGGCCAAAATGATAAATGTGTGCATCGAAACTTAATCAATGCCTCTATAAAATACACTGAACTAAAGGTTCTTCTTAGGTAAACCAGTATGATTTCTCCAAAACAATTATTTACAACCTACTTACAATACACACCTGCTTATAATAAATTGATATGACCTGCCAGGTATCTAGCAAACTTTACATTGACCTATTAGTCACGACTATTACACTTGTTTGCTACTTTGATTCTGTGTGGGTGGAGGTGAGTCAAGGTAAAAAAGGATATACTGTAATCCTGGAAAGAGAGAGAACTCTTGCGGTTGCTCAATATACAGGTTCCTGCATATAATTATTTTCATAAGCAGCTTTGGTTCTTGAAACCCAAAAGTTCATTAAGACAAACTCCAACTAGAAATCTATCAATTTTCAAGTAATTCATGATGTGAGAAGGAAGCTACCCTTTAAGAGAGAATCCATGTAAAACTAGATTTACGTATGTTTTATAAACCATGCTGCAGTGTTATTGTTGTTCATCAGCTATAGTTTGTGTTGGTGTATTTATGTGTGCCCCAAGACAGTAATTCTTCTTCCAGTATGGTCCAGGGAAGGCAAAAAGGTTGGACATGCCCATTTTAATCCCTAGGTTGCTAACAGGCACAGGAATACAGCAAGTAGAAGACTGCAAGGTATTAAGCTTTTATTATCCCTACTAACTCCCTAAACTCTGTAGCCATAATCATTGCACCATTTTCTTTTGCAAATTAAAGGATCCTTTAAGGTGGTTAGGGAACAACTCTGAAAGTTTCACCTTTCAGAATGGTTTAGGAGACCGGACAGTTTCATCTGACCTGAAAATATGTGTCCCAGGAGTTAAGTGTTTGGGTTGAACCCACAATTCATGCAAGGTGATACTACAGTAGCCACACCTTAGTAGTAGGCAAGTAGGCAGTGTGTGGTTAATAGTCTTCTCTTGAAATATTAGTAGTTAGGAGAAATGCAAAGCTAACCTCCAAAGTATTTGGGCCAGCTGGAACAATTCCAATAGCAGATACATACATAGGCTGGCTTGTGTTGTTGTAAACTGCTGTCAAGTCGGCTTCAACTTATGGCAACTCCATAGGAGGTGTCCAAGTCACCCTTTTATCATGGTAGGAGAGTAGTACCACCACAAAAAGTCCTACGTTGTCATGGTTATAGATTATTTATGATTTTTTTTACTAGGGAAACCATAGGAGGAGACAATCCAAAAAGAAACAAAAGGTAATTCCAGTATATGAGACTCCCATATTAGAAGGCACTTAATGAGCCACTGGAAATTAGTAATGATGCAACTGGAATCAAGATAAAGAGGAAGTTCGGCTATCCACTTCTCTATAAAGCTTGCTAGGCCACATAGCAACTCAAAAAATCATGCTCCTTACTGTCACAAGTTTTGGAAATGCATCAAATTTATGCAAAGCCAATCATGTCTCTGGTCAAATTCCAGCTTTTTATTGTTTTTAAACTGGGATAGTTCAAGCCTTGTGATCCTGAAGAGAAAGTTTTGCCTGAAATATCCCATTCAAAAGCAATAACTTAAGGTCATTCACCTGACAGGCATTTATGAAATACTTTTGAACGAGAGGTCCTTGTCCAAAGAAAAGGGAAGACATGGCAACTCAGTACAATATCCTAGCATAGAAAAAAAGACATAAAGATAAAATACACTGAATATTTTTTTAAAAAAATAGATTATACTGCTGCAGCTGATTAAAATAAAATTTGCTAGGTTTTTGTTTTAAAAGATCATATGATTTTTAAAAGATCATATGCAACTTTTTATCCTAGCATGAGCTTGCCTCATTCTGTATTTTGCAATTTAGCATGCTTCTATTTTCTGCTTGGCCACTGGGCACAAATATAAGCATATTCATTCACATAATGCAGGGGTCCCCAAACTAAGGCCCGCGGGCCAGATCCGGCCCGCCGGAGCCATTTATCCGGCCCGCGGCAGCTTTCCTCCCTTTCCTGCATTGTCCCGCTCCCTGCACAAGCCTTGGAGACTTGCCTTTCCGCCTTCCCGGCCACTTTTCTGCTCTATGAGCCTTTGAGCCTCACCTGGCTCCCCACTCTCCCTGCATAAGCTGTGGAGGAGCCTTACCTTTTACTGCTGATCAAAAGGTATTTTAATTATTATTTAATTAATTATTAATTACTAAGGTATGTTTCCTCCAGGTTTAGCAATACGTTGATCAGCAATATACTCCGGATTTCTCCCTGGGCTGGAGGCCTGAGTGAGGGAGAGTTTCTTTCCCCACTCAGGCTTCCAGTCCATGGAGAAATCTGGAGTATATTGCTATTTCTGATTAGCAATATACTCCGGATTTTTCCCTGGGCTGGAGGCCTGAGTGAGGGAGAGTTTCTTTCCCTACTCAGGCTTCCAGTCCTGGGAGAAATCTGGAGTATATTGCTATTTCTGATTAGCAATATACTCCGGATTTCTCCCTGGGTTGGAGGCCTGAGTGAGGGAGAGTTTCTTTCCCCACGCAGACTTCCAGTCCAGGGAGAAATCTGGAGTATATTGCTATTCTTGATTAGCAATATACTCCGGATTTCTCCCTGGGCTGGAGGCCTGAGTGAGGGAGAGTTTCTTTCCCCACTCAGGCTTCCAGTCCAGGGAGAAATCTGGAGTATATTGCTATTTCTGATTAGCAATATACTCCGGATTTCTCCCTGGGCTGGAGGCCTGAGTGAGGGAGAGTTTCTTTCCCCACTCAGACTTCCAGTCCTGGGAGAAATCTGGAGTATATTGCTATTTCTGATTAGCAATATACTCCGGATTTTTCCCTGGGCTGGAGGCCTGAGTGAGGGAGAGTTTCTTTCCCTACTCAGGCTTCCAGTCCAGGGAGAAATCTGGAGTATATTGATATTTCTGATTAGCAATATACTCCGGATTTCTCCCTGGGTTGGAGGCCTGAGTGAGGGAGAGTTTCTTTCCCCACGCAGACTTCCAGTCCAGGGAGAAATCTGGAGTATATTGCTATTCTTGATTAGCAATATACTCCGGATTTCTCCCTGGGCTGGAGGCCTGAGTGAGGGAGAGTTTCTTTCCCCACTCAGGCTTCCAGTCCAGGGAGAAATCTGGAGTATATTGCTATTTCTGATTAGCAATATACTCCGGATTTTTCCCTGGGCTGGAGGCCTGAGTGAGGGAGAGTTTCTTTCCCCACTCAGACTTCCAGTCCAGGGAGAAATCTGGAGTATATTGCTATTTCTGATTAGCAATATACTCCGGATTTTTCCCTGGGCTGGAGGCCTGAGTGAGGGAGAGTTTCTTTCCCTACTCAGGCTTCCAGTCCAGGGAGAAATCTGGAGTATATTGCTATTTCTGATTAGCAATATACTCCGGATTTTTCCCTGGGCTGGAGGCCTGAGTGAGGGAGAGTTTCTTTCCCCACTCAGAATTCCAGTCCTGGGAGAAATCTGGAGTATATTGCTATTTCTGATTAGCAATATACTCCGGATTTCTCCCTGGGCTGGAGGCCTGAGTGAGGGAGAGATTCTTTCCCCACTCAGGCTTCCAGTCCAGGGAGAAATCTGGAGTATATTGCTATTCTTGATTAGCAATATACTCCGGATTTTTCCCTGGGCTGGAGGCCTGAGTGAGGGAGAGTTTCTTTCCCCACTCAGACTTCCAGTCCAGGAAGAAATCTGGAGTATATTGCTATTCTTGATTAGCAATATACTCCGGATTTCTCCCTGGGCTGGAGGCCTGAGTGAGGGAGAGTTTCTTTCCCCACTCAGACTTCCAGTCCAGGAAGAAATCTGGAGTATATTGCTATTCTTGATTAGCAATATACTCCGGATTTTTCCCTGGGCTGGAGGCCTGAGTGAGGGAGAGTTTCTTTCCCCACTCAGGCTTCCAGTCCAGGGAGAAATCTGGAGTATATTGCTATTTCTGATTAGCAATATACTCCGGATTTCTCCCTGGGCTGGAGGCCTGAGTGAGGGAGAGTTTCTTTCCCCACTCAGGCTTCCAGTCCAGGGAGAAATCTGGAGTATATTGCTATTTCTAATTAGCAATATACTCCGGATTTCTCCCTGGGCTGGAGGCCTGAGTGAGGGAGAGTTTCTTTCCCCACTCAGGCTTCCAGTCCAGGGAGAAATCTGGAGTATATTGCTATTTCTGATTAGCAATATACTCCGGATTTTTCCCTGGGCTGGAGGCCTGAGTGAGGGAGAGTTTCTTTCCCCACTCAGACTTCCAGTCCTGGGAGAAATCTGGAGTATATTGCTATTTCTGATTAGCAATATACTCCGGATTTTTCCCTGGGCTGGAGGCCTGAGTGAGGGAGAGTTTCTTTCCCTACTCAGGCTTCCAGTCCAGGGAGAAATCTGGAGTATATTGCTATTTCTGATTAGCAATATACTCCGGATTTTTCCCTGGGCTGGAGGCCTGAGTGAGGGAGAGTTTCTTTCCCCACTCAGAATTCCAGTCCTGGGAGAAATCTGGAGTATATTGCTATTTCTGATTAGCAATATACTCTGGATTTTTCCCTGGGCTGGAGGCCTGAGTGAGGGAGAGTTTCTTTCCCCACTCAGACTTCCAGTCCAGGAAGAAATCTGGAGTATATTGCTATTTCTGATTAGCAATATACTCTGGATTTTTCCCTGGGCTGGAGGCCTGAGTGAGGGAGAGTTTCTTTCCCCACTCAGACTTCCAGTCCTGGGAGAAATCTGGAGTATATTGCTATTTCTGATTAGCAATATACTCCGGATTTTTCCCTGGGCTGGAGGCCTGAGTGAGGGAGAGTTTCTTTCCCTACTCAGGCTTCCAGTCCAGGGAGAAATCTGGAGTATATTGCTATTTCTGATTAGCAATATACTCCGGATTTTTCCCTGGGCTGGAGGCCTGAGTGAGGGAGAGTTTCTTTCCCCACTCAGACTTCCAGTCCTGGGAGAAATCTGGAGTATATTGCTATTTCTGATTAGCAATATACTCCGGATTTTTCCCTGGGCTGGAGGCCTGAGTGAGGGAGAGTTTCTTTCCCTACTCAGGCTTCCAGTCCAGGGAGAAATCTGGAGTATATTGCTATTTCTGATTAGCAATATACTCCGGATTTTTCCCTGGGCTGGAGGCCTGAGTGAGGGAGAGTTTCTTTCCCCACTCAGAATTCCAGTCCTGGGAGAAATCTGGAGTATATTGCTATTTCTGATTAGCAATATACTCTGGATTTTTCCCTGGGCTGGAGGCCTGAGTGAGGGAGAGTTTCTTTCCCCACTCAGACTTCCAGTCCAGGAAGAAATCTGGAGTATATTGCTATTCTTGATTAGCAATATACTCCGGATTTTTCCCTGGGCTGGAGGCCTGAGTGAGGGAGAGATTCTTTCCCCACTCAGAATTCCAGTCCTGGGAGAAATCTGGAGTACATTGCTATTCTTGATTAGCAATATACTCCGGATTTCTCCCTGGGTTGGAGGCCTTAGTGAGGGAGAGTTTCTTTCCCCACTCAGGCTTCCAGTCCTGGGAGAAATCTGGAGTATATTGCTATTTCGGATTTCTCCCTGGGCTGGAGGCCTTAGTGGGGCCTCTCCATTATTATTATTATTATTATTATTATTATTATTATTATTATTATTATTATTATTATTATTAACATTGAGGATGGGTGGCCATCTGTCAGGTGTGCTTTGCTGTGCTTTTGGTGCACAAAGGCAGAAGGGGGTTGGACTAAATGGCCCAAGGGTCTCTTCCAACCCTCTCCATTATTTTATTATTATTAGTAACATTGAGGATGGGTGGCCATCTGTCAGGGGTGCTTTGCTGTGCTTTTGGTGCACAAAGGCAGAAGGGGGTTGGACTAAATGGCCCAAGGGTCTCTTCCAACCCTCTCCATTATTTTATTATTATTAGTAACATTGAGTCTGGGTGGCCATCTGTCAGGGGTTCCTTGCTGTGCTTTTGGTGCAGAAAGGCAGAAGGGGGTTGGACTAAATGGCCCAAGGGTTTCTTCCAACCCTCTTTATTATTATTATTATTATTATTATTATTATTATTATTATTATTAACATTGAGGCTGTATTTGTTTCTTTTTTTAACCTCAAAATAAAATATGTGCCATGTGCATAGGCATTTGTTCATATATTTTTTTAAAAAAACTATAGTCCGGCCCTCCAACGGTCTGAGGGACTGTTAACTGGCCCCCCGTTTAAAAAGTTTGGGGACCCCTGACATAATGAATGGAGTGTGACAAAAACACTGAAAGCAGGAATGCGCAGCACTAATAGACTGTCATTTTCAACAACCCCAGCCAGTGATGAGGAATACAGGGATTATAACCCAACAACATCTGGAATGCTACATACTACCAATTCTAATTTAAAGCATGACCTTTCATGTGCTTTTGCTTCTTCATTCTAAAGAGTAGGGGGATACCTACTCTCTGCCTCCTTTCACAAGTATCTGTAGAAGCAATCTATATATATAAAATGATAAAGTTGTTTGCGCAGTGACTATAACAACAAAACTAAACATCCCAGAAATACGAAATTTGGCAACACAATGCAAAAGGCTTGCCTCCAGGTTACAACAACACAACCACACCACAAAACCACAATCCAGACCCACAAAACTCACAACAACGCATCATGCGATAACAACACAACTAAACGCCCCAGAAATACAAAACTTGGCAACACAATGCAAAAGCCTTGCCTCCCAGTTGTAACAACACAACCACACCACAAAACCACACAGGACCCACAAAACTCACAACAACGCATCGTGACTATAACAACACAACTAAACGCCCCGTAAATACGAAACTTGGCAACACAACGCAAAAGCCTTCCCTCCAGGTTGTAACAACACAACCACACCACAAAACCACAATCCGGACCCACAAAATTCACAACAACGCATTGTAACTATAACAACACAACTAAACGCCCAAGAAATACGAAACTTGGCACACAACTAAACACCCCAGAAATACAAAACTTGACAACACAACACAAAAGCCTTTTCTCCCGGTTGTAACAACACAACTACACCACAAAACCACAATCCGGACCCACAAAACTCACAACAACGCATCGTGACTATAACACAACAAAACACCCCAGTAATACAAAATTTGACAACACAACGCAAAAGCCTTGCCTCCCAGTTGTAAGAACACAACCACAACACAAAACTCACAATCCGGACCCACAAAACTCACAACAACGCATCATGACTATAACAACACAACTAAACGCCCCAGAAATATAAAACTTGGCAAAACAGTGCAAAAGCCTTGCCTCCCGGTTGTAACAACACAACCACACCACAAAACCACACCGGACCCACAAAACTCACAACAACACATCATGACTATAACAACACAACTAAACGCCCCAGAAATACGAAACTTGGCAACACAACACAAAAGCATTCCCTCCCAATTGTAACAACACAACCACACCACAAAACCACAATCCGGACCCACAAAACTCACAACAATGCATCGTGACTATAACAACACAACTAAACGCCCCAGAAATACAAAACTTGGCACACAACTAAACGACCCAGAAATACAAAACTTCGCAACACAACACAAAAGCCTTGCCTCTCAGTTGTAACAACACAACCACACCACAAAACCACAATCCAGACCCACAAAACTCACAACAACGCATTGTGACTATAACAAATACAACATTTGACAACACAAGTCATCCACCTCCCCAATCCCTACATTCACACTTGGCCTCCAAAAAAACAATTACAATAATAACAATGACAACAACAACAACAACAATAAGAATCAACACCATCACAGGCAAGAAACAGCCAGGCACTGAGGCTGAGAGGCCAGTCAATGCTACACTGGGCCTCCAAAAAACAATACAGTAGCATCTAACTTATCCAACCTTCATAATCACTACAACAACAATAACAATAAACACCTACACAGACAAAACAAAAAAAGACTATTGTACCACAATAAAAATATAAACCGCACTCAGCAGAATCAGACATTACAATTAACAACAAACCAAGGCCAACAGGGATCTCAAGCAATTATCAATCAACACAAAAATTGAAGAAGGTAACAGACTTCAAATACTACTACTAATGTGAGTATAAAGAAGGTGGAGGTCACAGCATCAATACAACCTAATGTAGACTGACCAACACCACCAGACTAAGCCACAGCAACGCGTGGCCGGGCACAGCTAGTCTATATATATAAAAGGATAAAGTTGCGGGCGCAGTGACTATAACAACAAAACTAAACATCCCAGAAATACGAAATTTGGCAACACAATGCAAAACGCTTGCCTCCAGGTTACAACAACACAACCACACCACAAAACCACAATCCAGACCCACAACACTCACAACAACGCATCATGCGATAACAACACAACTAAACGTCCCAGAAATACGAACCTTGGCACACAACTAAACGACCCAGAAATATAAAACTTGACAACACAACGCAAAAACCTTGCCTCCCGGTTGTAACAACACAACCACACCACAAAACCACTATCCGGACCCACAAAACTCACAACAATGCATTGTGACTATAACAACACAACTAAACACCCCAGAAATACGAAACTTGGCACACAACTAAACGTCCCAGAAATACAAAATTTGACAACACAACGCAAAAGCCTTGCCTCCCAGTTGTAACAACACAACCACACCACAAAACCACACCGGACCCACAAAACTCACAACAACGCATCATGTCTATAACAACACAACTAAACGCCCCAGAAATACAAAACTTGGCAACACAACGCAAAAGCATTCCCTCCCAATTGTAACAACACAACCACACCACAAAACCACAATCCGGACCCACAAAACTCACAACAATGCATCGTGACTATAACAACACAACTAAACGCCCCAGAAATACAAAACTTGGCACACAACTAAACGACCCAGAAATACAAAACTTCGCAACACAACACAAAAGCCTTGCCTCTCAGTTGTAACAACACAACCACACCACAAAACCACAATCCAGACCCACAAAACTCACAACAACGCATTGTGACTATAACAAATACAACATTTGACAACACAACTCATCCACCTCCCCAATCCCTACATTCACACTTGGCCTCCAAAAAAACAATTACAATAATAACAATGACAACAACAACAACAATAAGAATCAACACCATCACAGGCAAGAAAGAGCCAGGCACTGAGGCTGAGAGGCCAGTCAGTGCTAAACTGGGCCTCCAAAAAACAATACAGTAGCATCTAACTTATCCAACCTTCATAATCACTACAACAACAACAATAATAAACACCTACACAGGCAAAACAAAAAAAAGACTATTGTACCACAATAAAAATATAAACCGCACTCAGCAGAATCAGACATTACAATTAACAACAAACCAAAGACAACAAGGATCTCAAGCAATTATCAATCAACACAAAAATTGAAGAAGGTAACAGACTTCAAATACTACTACTAATGTGAGTATAAAGAAGGGTGGAGGTCACAGCATCAATACAACCTAATGTAGACTGACCAACACCACCAGACTAAGCCACAGCAACGCGTGGCCGGGCACAGCTAGTAGGCATATAAATGAGGTTTTTAAAATATTTTCATTTCTTCTGATCCTTTCTACCCTCAGGCCCCATGAAGAATTTTGAAGAACCCCAAATACTTGCACTGTATATGCACTACAACCTACAATGACCATGACAAAAGTTATTATATCCAATAGTGTGTGTTGGCTTTTACTTATGGGCACAACTGATTTTGTTTTCAGTTGCATGAGCAAGATGATGCAAGAAAGCTTTTGGAAGGGAAAGGAAAAAAAATCTATAGAGTGACAAGACTCCATTCTCCAAAGGCTTTGTTACTGTATTAAGAACTGACTGAAGGAAAAAGCTGCAAATTAAAGCAGGAAGCTCTTCATTTCCACACATCCTTAAAGAGTCACATCTGCAGGCTGACCTGCCGATAAGTACATAAACATAAGATTTCACTGAGAGTGCACAGGCAACAACTTCCGCACTTTCCCAATGCTCAAGGGCCATTGTTTCATTCACTACATCCTTGCCATGACTGCCACGAGTAGATAAAGTGACTGCTACGAGTACATGGACAGGTCCACCCCATCCTCAAGTTAATGTATTACTTGAGGATGGGTTTGGGGGCCAAATTTAGACTTTGATCTAACCTGTGGATAAGTCAAAAGCTATTTCACTGAAGTCCCCGAGAAGAGCAACTGCAAGACCAAAGTATTGGTTCACTCACTCTGCTGCCAAGACAGGCTGCATTGACAAATGGACATGAGAAAAACTTCTTTATGGCCTATTTACTATATTACTAGTATACCTACCCAGCTTTGGTTTAGTTAATTTGAGAGCCCCTAGGACCACCAACCCCGAGCAAATTTGCATCCTCCATAGACTACAGTTTAAATCAGATTATCTCATACATGCCCATCAAATTTGATACAAATCCATCTAGCTATTTTCTAGGAAATCATTGATATTTTCTACGAGGGCTCCCTAGAAATAGACTTTCTGTATAAAGCATAGCAGATCATTTCAGACATACCATGCAAATCTGAAAGCCATCCAATTATTTTTGCCTAACACAGTAAATTAGGAGGAGTCCAGTTTAAATTATATAGATTACAACTTGATTTTTAACTTTTTTCCAAAGCAACTTTATTTAAAAAAAAGTCTCAACTACTCAAACAAATAGATGCTACCTAAAAGCAAAAGTTCAATCTACAGAAACAAAATGAAAGAAGAGAAGACGAGAATAATCTAGCCATTGAAGCATTTGTTCATCTACTTCAGGATGGATGAGATTCCAAAATTTATGCTTTACACCACTAGCAAGGAGCCCCAGGTTGCGTAGGGGGTTAAACCGCTGAGCTGCTGAACTTGCTGATTGAAAGGTTAGAAGTTTGAATCCGGGGAATGGGATGAGCTCCCACTGTTAGCCCCAGCTTATGCTAACCTAGCAGTTCGAAAACATGCAAATGTGAGTAGATCAATAGGTACTCCTTCGGTGGGAAGGTACCGGCCATATGACCTTGGAGACGTCTATGGACAATGCCAGCTCTTTGGCTTAGAAATGAAGATGAGCATCAACCCCAGAATTGGACACGACTAGGTTTAATGTCAAGAAAAAACCTTTACCACTAGCAAGAGGAAGAAACCCGGAGGCAGCCCTGTTCCAACTCTACATCCCAGACCTGCCAAGGCTCCAAATAGAAAATATTATTCATGGAAATTGATGTTTACTGAAGATCTCCCTCACAACCTTTGAGACTGTGTTGAACATCTTTTCTAACTATAGACTCAATTTTTTATTAAATTTCTTGTGATATAAAACAATTATCTGGTTCAGGAGTTTCCCCCATTTTTCATTGTCATGATTGCCTCCAAGATTCCTTCTTTTATTAATGATTTATTTAACCTTTGCTGTTGCTCTCCCAATGTCTGTGGTATATTTTGTGTATGTTTCAATATTTTTCAACTTGTTTTGTAGAAATCTGGCCCTTCTTAAACAAATTTGAATGACATTTCTGAAATGTAAAATTATTGGAACATCCCCAATTTTCGTTATTTCTGTTAGTAAAGTCTCCAATAACAAACCAGAGTTTCATTTTTGGATAAATCTTGAGCCCAGCTATTCCGCTTCCAGTCTGAGGAAGCTTATAAATATATAGTTTAAGGCAGTGATTCCCAAAACTCTAGTTCTCCAGGAGTTTTGGACTTTAACTCCCAGAAGCCTCAGCTTCCTTGGCCAATGATGAAGGATTCTGGAAGTGTAAGTACAAAACACCTGGAAAGCTAATTTGGGAAACACATTTAAGGTTTAAGGACAGCATGGACCAACTTCAGCCCTCCAGGTGTTTTGGACTTCAACTCCCACAATTGTGGGAGTTAGGGGGGTCCAAAACATCTGGAGGGCTGGAGTTGGCCCATGCCTGATGCAAGCCATAGCAAACATAGAACTTTCAGGAAGGCTCTTTGTGCCAAGCATTTGACAATCAAAGAGCATGGAAAATTGCTTTCACACCTCCGCATAATGACTTTCATGTATGAAACCTGGAAAGCAGCAATTACAAAGCCATCCAGATAATCCAAAGGCAAGTGATACTACAGTGTGATTTCCTCCCTTGGGCAGCAGGCGCTTGGAGGTGCTTATTAACTGGGCCAATGTTTTTGCAAAACAAAATGTACCTTCCACCCTAGAGTTATTTTCAATCAGCAGGGAAGGACTAGAAATACATCTATACTGTACCATTAATGCAGTTTGACACCACTTTAATTACCTGCAAAATTGCACATGCTTCACACATAATTCTATGTTTATAGATCATATCCATATATCATATCCAATTGCAAAACAGGGAAGACTTTTTAAAATGACATTCAGTTTATGAGGAATCCAAATAAGCAAATGGGCTTACTTTGAGAAATGTATTGGGAAATGGAAAAGAATCACAATGTCTTGACAACCATAAATACGATTTATGAATACTGTGCTCCAAACATGCTCTCCACAGTTCAGTTTGCAATTTTACATACTTAAATCATATTCTCATGTTGTATAATTAGCCCGCAATTCCTTAATTTGCAATTTTAAGCATATAAATCACGTTCCCGTGCTCCACACATGCTTTACAGTTAATCTGCAATTTGCAATGCAAAGCATTATAAATCATATTCACATGTTCTCCATGTATTTTCCACAGTTGAACACCTCTTGGCATCAGGATGTTCTTCTAATGTTTGGGTGGAATCTCTTTTCCTGAATTTCGAATCTATTGCTGAAAACAGTCTTGCCCTGTCCTCAATGTAACATCCTTTCAAATATATAAACATGCCTATCTTGCTCCCTCTCAACCTTCAAAGCATGATGCTTCTTCATCCCACTCTGCTTTCCATCATAGAATTAGAGTTGGAAGAGACCGCAAGGGCCATCCAGTCTAACCCCCTTCTGCCATGAAAGAAAAGCACAATCAAAGCACCCTCCACAGATGGCAATCCAACCTCTACTTGAAAGGCTCCAAAGAAGGAGCCTTCACCAGATTCCAAAGCAGTGAGTTCCACTGTTGAACAGCTCTTACGGTCAGGAAGTGCTTGCTAATGTTAAAGTGGAATCTCCTTCCCTATAATTGGAACCCATTGCTCCATTCTCTGGACACCTTCCATCTTGTTCATCTCCTTTTTGAATTGTGGTGCCCAGAGCCAGACACAATGTTATTCCAGGTGAGGTCTGAACCAAAGCAGAGTAAAATAGGACTCTAAATTCCCTCAATCCAGATACTAGACTATGGATGGAGCCAAGAATTGCATTGGCCTTTTTAGCTGTAACATCATACTGTTGACTCATGTTCAGTGTTGTAGATCAACCTGAGATTGATAAGTTCAGTGATGTTTTAGAGAGGATTTTGAGATTGCCTGCTGTGGGATTTCCAGGAGCACAAAGTGATGAGGATTTAAGTCAAGTGAATGTTGCTTCTTTCAGTGAGAAAGCTGACTGGGAAAGTGTAAACCTTCAAGGTCAGTCAAAGCACCCAGAAACATTAGACAAGGAAAAGTCGAGCAGAGAATCAAGTGATACAGAAAGCTCCTAGTCAAAAGCACCTGGAGATACGGAAACCAACACAGGCCTTCGTGTACAGATCAGAGCAGACAATACACATCGCATTTCAGGGGAGACAAAATGCTTTCATGGGCAGCTTTTAATTGGCAAGTTGTTTACTTTCAAGTTACTTTAGGCAACATAGTGTATAGAGTAAAAAGCTAAGCCTGAGTTCCTGGTCCATGTTTCAAGTTAAGCCTTTGGTTTTGGGATTCAAGTATATTGGAAGTTTCTATGTTCCTGTGTTTATATTCATGTTCAAGTTTTTCTAAGGATACTTATTGCCTGTGGACTTAAGCTGTTCTTGTGATTTTTGGCTATTCCTGGACTGTATTACCTTTGAATCTGAGACATTTGGAGTCCTGTTGGATTATTGCTTATTGCTAAAACCTTTTTGGACATACTTCTTTCTCTCTCTATTCCTGAGTTTTTCCTATTTATTTTTATTTCGTGTCAAAAGCATTGCATAATAAATTTATAAAGTGATGAAATAAAGGAAATCACAAGCAGCTAAATAGTTTTAGACCGCATTGTCCATGGCTTTAAACAACTCCTCCTCCGTACATGAGGCAGGACATTGTGGGCAAGCATACATATGCAGAGTTGTTTATTCTGCTCCACAATCACACAAGGTGGAGGATTCCTCCAGGTAATGCCACCTTGCCAAGTTGTCTTTAGATCTGCCCACTCCACTTCTGAATCTGTTGAGGGACTTCCAAGTTGCCCATTCTCGGTTTGCCCCTGGAGGAAGACCCTCATGGGAGGCCATCCAGTTGAAATTGCCTGGTTTAGCTGCCCAGAGGGACACTCTTGCTGTTGCTGGAAGAACATCAAGAGGAGTGGTGGTTCTCATGAAGCCCTTCCTTGATTTGAGTTTGGTGAACAAGAACAAACAAGTGCATGAAGTATAGCAAGTGTAAAGAAAATTGAAAAATGTTACTTTTTGGGGTCTCTAACTGTTTCCTTTATCTGCATTTGTAAAGGTGTGGGGACCATGAATCCCTATGAGAAGTGTCTTAAAGAACTGGGCATGTTTAGCCTGCAGAAGAGAAGGTTGAGAGGGGACATGAGAGCCATGTTTAAATATGTCGTAAGGAAGAGGGAGCAGGTTGTTTTCTGCTGCCCTGGATACTAGGACTCAGAGTAATATAATAATAACAACAACAATAACAACTTTATTTATATACCTCTCATCTCCTCGAGAGGACTCAGGGCGGTTTCCAACGTGAACATATAAAAAACATTCATTTGCCAAAAAACACCATACAACAAAGTTAAACATAACATAATAAATAATTTGTCATAATAAACCTTTGTCAACTTGATATAGACACAGGGTCTACTCCCATCCCAATTTGCACTTCCAAGAATTTGCAGCACTTTATCAGTCACCTCGTGTTTACAATATTTATATGGTGCACTTTACCCAGTCTATTTTTAACACCCTCTCCATTTTAATCCATGTTTTTATTAAGTTTTTGTCATTTATTTATATTTGGGTAATGTTTAAATTTTTATAATTGTGCATGGCTCTTGTCTATTGTTGTGTTTTATATTGTTATTGTTTTTATTCGGGCTTGGCCCCATGCAAGCCGCTCTGAGTCCCCTTTACAGAGATAGAGGCGGGGTATAAAATAAAGTTGTTGTTATTATTATTATTATTATTATTGATTCAAATGACAGGAAAGGAGATTCCACCTGAACATTAGGAAGAACGTCCACTGTGTAAGAAAAACTGTTCAGCAGTGGAACTCCCTGCCTCAGAGTCTGGTGGAAGCTCCTTCTTTGGAGACTTTTAAACAGAGGCTGGATGGCCATCTGTCAGGGATGCTTTGATGGTGCTTTTCCTGCAAGGCAGGGGGTTGGACTAGATGGTCCATGTGGGCTTTTCCGACACTATTATTCTATTATTGTATTATAGTAGAGTCTCACTTATCCAACACTCACTTATCCAATGTTCTGGATTATCAAACACATTTTTGTAGTCAATGTTTTCAATAAATCGTGATATTTTGGTGCTACATTCGTAAATACAGTAATTACTACATAGCATTATTTCGTATTAAACTACTTTTTCTGTCAAACTTGTTGTATAACATGATATTTTGGTGCTTCATTTGTAAAATCATAACCTAATTTGATGTTTAATAGGCTTTTCCTTAATGCCTCCTTATTATCCAACATATTCGCTTATCCAACATTCTGCCGCCCGTTTATGTTGGATAAGTGAGACTCTACTGTATTGGGCAATCATCAATAGATAGATAGATACACACTTCTATCTATCTATTTATTTTATTTATTTATTTACTACATTTATATCTCGCTCTTCTCACCCCAAAGGGGACTCAGAGCAGTTTACAAATCAAATGAATATACAATATATTATTAGCATTGCACAATATAAGCACTAAATTACTATATTGTATTATATCACTATATGGTAATATTATTAGTAATATCTATGATGCCTCATCAAATTATAACTTTAAAGATTCCATAGCATTGAGCCATGGCAGTTAAAGCAGTGTCAAACTGCATTAACTCTTCAATGTAGACGCATCTCAAGCCTTTTCCAATCCTTACCTTCTGATCAATGAAGCAGGTGTGATATTCCCGGGGGGCCTGGAAAATCCTGTTGGCAGGATCCGGCCTGGAGGCGGCATGGAGCCGAGGGTGACCCAGGACACCTTCCACATAGCCAAGTGTGGCTACGAGACTGACAACTGTCAGCACCATCCACCACTTCCGGCCCCTCATCTCCAAATAGCGGCCCGTTTGCTCTGCGCCGGCTTTTTATACCCCAGTTTCAGGAGGGCGGGGGAGGGAGGCCGGCACGAGCCCGCTCTGGTTTCCATTCCTCATCGGGATAGGCTGGCGAGCCCGCTCCTGACTCCGCCCATAGCCGTGATAGGCTAATGAGACTAAGGGGTGTGGCTTGAGAGAAAAGCAGCACCTTTTTAAATCCCAAAGACAAACAGGCATTACCCTAATCTTCGTCCCTCAGCACCATTCTCCTCCATTCCCATTGGTTGCCTGGAGCTTGTGATTGACCGACGCAACAACCTATTGCCGAGCGGGCTTTCCATCTCGCCTTTTCTGTATTGGCAGAGACACAAAGTCCCACCCCAGACACTTTAGTTGAAGAACGAAGATTGCGCGGCCGTTAGAAAAAAAAAACAGCAGCGCGCTCTGATTGGTTCAGGAAGAATAGGGCGGGGCCTCAGTGTGGAATTGAGTTGAGGCGGGAAAAGCTCTTCTTGGGGATGGTCCCGCCTCCTTCGGGTAATCTGCGAGCGGTGATTGGCTGCCGAGTGAAGATTGAAATGTGACTTCCTCATGGATGGGGAAGAGAGGGATGTGATGCCTGTAGTTCATAGGAAGCTTAAAGGAAGCAGTTGGTAAGCCTTTCTTCGTCCCATATTATAAGATCATATATGTAGATTGTGTGTATATATATGTTTATACACATATATATATCTGTATTTATGTTCATCCATGCATATTACGTAAATACATTAGAGTCTCACTTATCCAACGCTCTGGATTATCCAACGCATTTTTGTAGTCAATGTTTTCAATACATTGTGATATTTTGGTGCTAAATTTGTAAATACAGTAATTACTATGTAGCATTACTGCGTATTAAACTACTTTTTCTGTCAAGTTTGCTGTATAAAATGTTTTGGTGCTTAATTGGTAAAATCATAACCTAATTTGATGTTTAATAGGCTTTTCCTGAATCCCTCCTTATTATCCAACATATTCGCTTATCCAACATTCTGCCAGCCCGTTTATGTTGGATAAGTGAGACTATATTGTATATACAAATGTGCTACATTTATATGCACACATATTGGATTGTGTATTGTATATGTGTACATATATTTTAATTGATGTATCATATATATATGGACCTCATTTATATTTTATTTGTGTATATATGTGTGTATATGTATATTTTGTGAATGTATGTGTATATAATTTATATCCATATACACTCATATATATGTGTATGTGTGTAAGTTTATAATGTATACGTATATATACAATTTAGATATATATATATATATATATACACACACACACATACACACACACTATATATACACATATCTATACATATCTATACACACATATGCACATTGTATATACATTTACATGCACACATTCACTCTATATATACATTTATACACACATATGTACACAAGAGCCAGTGAGCTTCTGAACTTGCTGACCAAAAGGTTGGCAGTTCAATTCCAGGGAGTGGGGTGAGCTCCCGCTGTTAACATCAGCTTCTGCCAACCTAGCAGTTCGAAAACATGCAAATGTGAGTAGATCAATAGGTACCGCTCTGGCGGGAAGGTAATGGCGCTCCATGTAGTCATGCAGGCCACATGACCTTGGAAGTGTCTATGGGCAACGACGGCTCTTCAGCTTAAAAATGGAAATGAGCACCAACCCCCAGAGTCGGAAACGACTAGACGTAATGTCAGGGGAAAACCTTTACCTTTACTATGTACACAATATATATACATTTATATACACACATGTGTACACTATATATATAATTGTTTATCTAGAGATACTGTATATACATACATTTATATATGTACATATATCCACATTATATGCACACAAACAGATACAGTAGAGTCTCACTTATCCAAGCCTCTGGATTATCTAAGCCATTTTTGTAGTCAATGTTTTCAATATATCATGATATTTTGGTGCTAAATTCATAAATACAGTAATTACTACATAGCATGACTGCATATTGAACTACTTTTTCTGTCAAATTTGTTGTATAACATGATGTTTTGGTGCTTAATTTGTAAAATCATAACCTAATTTGATGTTTAATAGGCTTTTCCTTAATCCCTCCTTATTATCCAAGATATTCACTTATCCAAGGTTCTGCCAGCCCGTTTAGCTTGGATAAGTGAGACTCTACTGCAGGGGTCCCCAAACTTTTGAAGCCGAGGGCCGGTCCACAATCCTTCAGACTGTTGAGGAGCCGAATTATCATTTGAAAAAAAAATAAAAAATTCCTATGCATACTGCACACGTCTTGCACAGTGCAACAACAACAACAACGGAAAAAAACAATACAATATTTAAAAATGAAAACAATCTTAACCAACATAAACCTATCAGGATTTCAATGGAAAGTGTGGGCCTGCTACTGGCCAATGAGATAGTCAAGTTAATTAGGATTGTTGTTGTTGTTGTTGTGTGCCTTCAAGTCATTTCAGAATTTGGGTGAGCCTAAGTCTAATATTAATACAATATTTAAAAATGAAAACAATTTTAACCCACATAAACCTATCAGGATTTCAATGGGAAGTGTGGGCCTGCTTCTGGCCAATGAGATAGTCAAGTTAATTAGGATTGTTGTTGTTGTGTGCCTTCAAGTCATGTCAGACTTTGGCCGAGCCTAAGTCTAAAATTATTTATTTACTGCATTTATTTACTACATTTATATCCCACCCATCTCACCCCGAAGGGGACTCAGAGCAGCTGTATGTACATACAATATATTATATTACTAGCATAACACAATATTAGCATTATATATTACTATGTTGAACTATATCACTATACTATTATATAATATGTAATATATAACATATAATTAATATTATTATATGGTATTACTGTTAGTATTATATTGTATAACATTATATTTTTATCAATATTATATGTATATAGAATATATTATATTATTAAAACTGATATAAAAATATTATATTATAAAACTGAGGGCGGGGGCCAGGTAAATGATCTTGGAGGGCCGCATCCGGCCCCCGGGCCTTAGTTTGGGGACCCCTGCTCTACTGTATATACATGCTGTTATTCAATCACTCAGTCATTTCTGACTCTTCGTGACCTCATGGACCAGTCCACGCCAGAGCTTCCTGTCGGCTGTCGCTGCCCCCAGCTCACTTGAAGGATACCATCCATCCATCTCGCCCTTGGTCGGCCTCTCTTCCCTTTTCCTTCCATTTTCCCCAGCATCATGATCTTTTCCAAGCTTTCCTGTCTTCTCATTATGATGGCAAAATACTTCATCTTTGCCTCCAATATCCTTCCCTCCAGTGAGCAGTTGGGCATTATTTCCTGGAGGATGGACTGGTTGGATCTTCTTGTGGTCCAAGGCACTCTCAGGATTTTCCTCCAGCACCAGAGTTCAAAAGCGTCTCTCTTCCTTCGCTCAGCCTTCCTTATGGTCCAGTTCTCACATCCATACAGGGCCGGCCCAACACGGAGGCCACTGAAGCGCCCGCCTCAGGCGCACGGTCCCTGGGGGCGCCGTGAAGGCCAGCCAGGACAGGGCGCGTGGGGCGGGAGGCGGGGCCCCATCTGGGCGGTGCCCCGCCTCCCGCGCCACACGCCCTGGCCCTGCCTCCCACGCTCTGCGAGAGGCGGGGTCAGGGCGAGCAGCACGGGAGGCGGGGCCAGGGTTGGCCCCACTTCCCGCACTGCTCGCCCTCGCCCAGCTGGCCACAGCCAGCCAAGCTGCAGCGGGAGTCCCTCCAGGCCACGGTCACCGTGGTCTGGAGAGACTCTCCCGCTGCTTCTTGGCCAGCTGGCCTGGCACAGGGCGCGTGGGTGGGAGGCGGAGCCCCGCCTCTCACCCCGCGTGCCCTGGCCCCGCCCCTCACACTGCGTGAGAGGTGGGGTCAGGGTGAGCACCGCGGGAGGCAGGGCCAGGGCACAGGAGGCGAGGCCAGGTCTGTCCATGCCTCCCGCGGCGTGGCAGGGGGGCGCAATTTTCCCCCCTCGCTTAATATTTAAAATTTTCTCGGGCTGGCCCTGCATCCATAGGTTACTATGGGGAATACCATTGCTTTGACTATGCGGACCTTCGTTGCCAGTGTGATGTCTCTGCTCTTCACTATTTTGTCAAGGTTGGCCATTGCTCTCCTCCCAAGAAGGAAACGTCTTCTGATTTCCTGGCTGCAGTCTGCATCTGCAGTGATCTTTGCACCTAGAAATATAAAGTCTGTCACTGCCTCCACGTTTTCTCCCTCTATGTATTTACTAAGACTTCAAATAATCACACAATGCTGCACATACATTCCTGCTTACTTTATCACCTGGCATAGCAGTAAGCCATGAAAGTTTATGCAAGGATTTTTATTGATTTTATTTTCAAAGCTGCCACTATACCAGACATGGGCCAACTTTTTTGCCTTGGGGTCACATTGTGGTCTTGACCAAGATGGGCTGGGTCAGGAGGGAGAGGGCCTGTGAGAGGGTGGGACCAGGAGGGGTCAGGTCAGGTTGTGTCCTGACTGCTCACCCCATCCTTATGCCAGGAGGAAAACGAGACATACATCAGCTGCCCCGATCCTCCTCCCTCGATCTTTGGGCTGTCCTCTTGGCATTATGCTGGGAAGAGAGCAAGATAGGAAACAGCTGAGGGCTCTTAGCCACTGCATGCCTTCCTCGGGCCATCCCCTCGGCATAAGGATCGCACTGTCCTTATGCCAGGAGGAGGGCAAGGTATGCTGTGGCTGAGAGCGCTCCAGGGTTCTCAGCTACTGCATGTTTTCCTCCCCTGTCCTTTCTGAATAAGGATATGGTGGGCCACCATGTCTTTATGCTGAGAGGACAGGGAAAATGAGCAGGGCCTGAGGTAAGTGTTCAGAGGGCTTTATCCGGCCTGCAAGCCTTAGTTTGCCCATGCCTGTACTATAGATGCAACATGATTGTGTATTTGAACCAACCTAATCATAATATTAAGAACCCCCGGTGGTGCACTGTGTTAGTGCTGAGCTGCTGAACTTGCAGACCGAAAAATCGCAGGTTCGAATCTGGGGAGTGGAGTGAGCACCTGCTGTTAACTCCAGCTTCTGCCAACCTAGCAGTTCGAAATCATGCAAACGTGATTACATCAATAGGTACTGCTCCAGCAGAAAGGTAACAGCACTCCACGCAGTCATGCCAATGGCCACATGACCTATGGACAACACCGGCTCTTCGGCTTAGAAATGGAGATGAGCACCAACCCGCAGAGTTGGACACGACTGGACTTTACCTTTACTAATCATAATATAACCCTGGTTCCTCCCTCTTTCGTCTGATTCTTCCCTTGACTTGGCCTCAACAGTATCATTTAAGGCTTTTGTCTTCAAAATTTCTGGCAGGGCTGCATGGTTTTAAAGGGCTGCATGACAAGTATAGATATCCAGCAGGTAGAGCACACCCATCTCATACAGAAAATTAAGCAAAGCCTATTGTTAGGCAGATATTTGAATTTCAGCATCTTTGCTTCCAACTTTTGATGCCTAGAAACCCAAAACATATGAGCTCCTGTTAGAATCAATGTTTTGGGTTTCTAGGCAATCAACTGAGCCAGCCATGAGATTATATGAGTAAACTGATATTTTAGTTATTCTGACTTTTTCCATATAGCTTTCAGTATTTTATACTTTTGGGCTGTTGGAAGGGGAATGTATGCGTGTATTTGATTGTTATGTAAATATTAGCATCTATATTTCGCATTGCCCGGGTGTGCAGTTTCTTAGTTCATGTCACCAATCCACTTTGATCCTTTTCTTTTCCTCTGCTCTGAACCCAAAAGGAATAGGGCTTTTCTAGTTCAATTATATTAGTTTGGATAAGGAAGGGTATGTAATACTATCATACACACATGCTTTGACTTTGTATATAAAGGGTTTGTCCTGGATTTCTTTTTAGTCGGAGAAAGGGTGGCTTTCCCAGAATAATCCAAAAGGTTTCTGTGATTGGGGGGGGGGGGGGGGCGGGTTGAACCCTGGCCCCATTCCAATGTTCAAACCATGTTATTTCTTCTAAGTGTGTATATACACACCTGCTATTAATAGGAAGTCAAGAATTAATATCATTTTGTTATAAACACCCAAAATTGTTGCTTTTTTTCAGAGCGTTCAATCTTCGACTATTCCTATTTGGATTGAGTTTCCTACTGAATTTTCAGACCTGCAGCAATGGTTCATGTTCACGAAAGATTACAACACCCTCTTGTGGCTGTATATTGCAAGGGAAGAGGGACTTTGATTTATTTATTGTAGGCATCAGTATATCCCCTCTCAACCCACCAAGGCCCCCAGTGATTAAACTTTATTTTAGGAAATCTCTAATGATTCAGAGAATGACTTAGAAGCAACTAATTGCAGTTATTTTCCAACAAGGTGACTTTAAGCACATCTGGACTATAGAAAAAAATACTATGGCTCAATGCTTATTTATTTATTTATTTATTTCGTGTCAAAAGCATTGCATAATAAATTTAAAAGTGATGAAATAAAGGCAATCACATGCAGCTAAATAGTTTTAGACCAAAAGCGGGCAACAGCGACCGCATTGTCTGTAGCTTTAAACAACTCCTCCTCCGTACATGAGGCAGGACATTGTGGGCAAGCATACATATGCGGAGTTGTGCCATATGTGGAGTTGTGCCATTTGGAGTTTGGTGAGGCATCAGCATTCTTTGGAGAATGCTAAAGATCTTATAAAATTACAACTTCCAAGTTTCCATTGCATTGAGCCATGGCCAATAAAGTGGTGTCAAACTGCATTAATGCTACAGTGTTGATGCACCCTAAATTGGGTTGAAAGGTAGCAGTGAACTTAATCCTTGAGCATGATTTAAATCCCAGTCTGTCTGTTTTAAACCCTACATCATTCTGTAACTGCATCTCTCTCATTCTTTATAAATATGACAGAATAGGCACTGTTACCCTTTTACCAAAAGAAAACCATTACAGGTTGGACATCCCTTGACTAGAATGCCAAAACTGTCCATATGGGTAACTGAACTAGAGACACCTTTGTTTTCAAATGGTTCAACGTACACAAATTTTGTGTGATGCACAATTATGATAAAATTTATTTATTTATTTATTTATTACATGCATTTATACCCCGCCCTTCTCCCCGAGGGGACTAAAATATTGCATCAAATTACCTTCAGGCTATATGCATATGAAACATCAGTGAATTTCACATTTAGACTTGGGTCCCATCTCTGAAATTTCTCATTATGTACAAATATTGGTATTCCAAAATCCAAAAAAACCTGAGAAATCTGAAACACTTTTGGTCCTAAGTATTTCAAATAAAGGGTATTTGACCTGTAATAGAGCAGCTTACAAAGTCACAGCAAAGTCAGGAAGACACATCAATTTCAAATGCTACGGTATTTTGTCATTATCCTTCCCTGTCCACATATTCATTTCAGTTACTCCTTCTCTTGCTTTCTCTGTTAGCTATCCTAAAATTACTGCCACATAACTGATAAGCACTAGGGGGTTTTAGAGTTTCTTTTCAATGTGAAACAAATTGGGTTGAGATATTATGATCTCCCCATACCAGATTTAAACAGTTACACCTGCAAGGTATCTAGTAAGCTGAACAGCTTGCATATGACCGAGGGGCGACATACTGTTTATTCTTGTAGCATTAAAATCAATTTGAGTTCTCATGTGGGTCCTGAGGTAGAGCAGAATTGGTCCCAGGGCAACACTTCTGCCATGCAGTCCAACAGCAAAGTGCTTAAGCTATTTATTATTATTATTTTTTCATTCAGTTTATTCCAGTATTTATATGTCTCCTTTGAGGGCAAAACAGGTGCTAAGCATTAGACCAGGAGACGGCATAAACCGCTGGCTCCTGACTGTAAGTGAGATGGATGAAGGTGATTTTGCAGAATTGATGAAACCTGAAACATGCCCAACATTTAATTGTGGTTCTGTCTTCGATTTCATCGAGTGTCCTTTGAGCCTGTAAGGCTGAGCTCTGGCTATGACTTCTTCTTCACCTGAAAAGTCTGCCCTGGGATGAAGAACCTGAAAAGGCATAAACCAAGGAGGCGAAAGCAACAAAGATGTGGATGATGGGGCACATTATTAATATCCTGCCGTTTTCCCAGTTAAGGAAGCTAATATCCCAGTGGACAGGATCAGAATCCAAAGTGACCTTTGAAGACCTGGGACAAAACTAAAATTTCAACAGGGAGAAATGTACACTTTGGCAATAATAATGAAATGTACAGATATGAGATGATTGAAACATGACTTTAAAACAGTCCATGTGAAAAGGATCTAAGAGTCTTAGACCACAAGCAGAACATTGGCCAGCTGAAAAAGACAATGCATTTCCAGGCTGCATCAACAGGAGTATAGGGTCCAGATCGAGAGAAGTCATAGTCCCACTCTTCTGCTTTGGTCAGAACTCACCTGGAATAATATAGTTAAATAGTGGTATATCCTGCCTGGGAATGTGGTTGAGTTTCCTTGCTAAGCAGAGATCTAAACTGAATGGATTCATTAAAGATCAATCATTCAGAGAAGTAATTGAAATCATGAACAAAACCAATTAGATCTGATTGATATCATTCCTGGCAGAAGAAAAATGTATGGAACAAGATGAGCAAAATAATGTAAAGGAGCTTCTTTTACTGAATGTCTTAGCTTTTCTTCTGGAGCTGTTTGGCTCAGGAAATCTCAGATAAGAGGGGAAAGTGGATGTTGTTCTCATACTTGCCAGAGGAATCAGTATAACACAATTGCTGAATTAGTTGACCCTGAAGGGCAGTGGAAATCGTCAGACAATAGATATTAAGGCAGTCGCGTCTGGGTGTTTTATTATTACATGGATGTTCCTTATAATTCAGACTGCCTTTCTCTTGTGTTTTTGGAAAACAGCTACCAATCTTGCAATCCAATCTGGCAAAAAGCCTACCGAGACCTTGGAAAATTCTTTGGATGACTAAATACACTGCTAGCACATTTTTTAAAAACACCCAAATGCATGTTTTGGCAATGAACCAGCCTGGACACAGGATATTATTTGAGAACACAGAAATGCTGGACCATTCCAACAACTATCGTGTCAGACTACACAGAGAAGCCATTGAAATCCACAAGCATGTGGACAACTTCAACAGAAAGGAAGAAAACATGAAAATGAACAAAATCTGGCTACCAGAGGGCAGAGGGCAGCTAATGACTGAAGAAAGGATGCCCCCAGGCAAGAGACAAAAACCTTCCCAATGCTAATTAGGGTGATTAACTGAAACATTAATGCTGGCTTCCCAGTGACAAAGGACTCTTGCCACACCCTGGACTCTACACAGATATATATTCTTTCCTTTCCTTACTTAGTTTATCCATACCTCACAACCTCTGAGGATGCCTGCCATAGATGTGGGCGAAACGTCAGGAGAGAATACTTCTGGAACATGGCCACACAGCCCGAAAGACATACAACAACCCTGTGATCCCGGCCATGAAAGCCTTCGACAACACATTGTTTTGGCAATGTTTTCCAAATGTCTAAAGTTTGCACAAAAAAAAGCCAATGGGTTTTTTTCTGCATAAATAGGAGTATATTGTCTAGGTCCAGGGAAGTCGTTCTACCCCTCTGTTTTGCCTTAGTCAGACCACACCTGGAATCACACTGTGTCCAGTTCTGGGCACCGCAATTGAAGGGAGATGTTGACAAGCTGGAAAGCGTCCAGAGGAGGGCAACTCAAATGATCAAGGGTCTGGAGAACAAGCCCTGTGAAGAACGGCTGGAAGAGCTGGGCATGTTTAGCCTGCAGAAGAGAAGGCTGAGAGGAGACATGATAGCTATGTATCAAGATGTGAGGGGAAGTCATAGGGAGGAGGGAGCAAGCTTGTTTTCTGCTGCCCTGGAGACTAGGAACAATGGCTTCAAACTTCAAGAAAGGATATTCCACCAAACATTAGGAAGAACTTCCTCACTATGAGAGCTGTTCAGCAGTGGAACTCTCTGTCCCGGAGTGTGGTGGAGGCTCCTTCTTTGGAGGCTTTTAAGCAGAGACTGGATGGCCATCTGTCGGGGGTGCTCTGAATGCGATTTCCTGCTTCTTGGCAGGGGGTTGGACTGGATGGCCCATGAGGTCTCTTCCAACTCTATGATTCTAAATAATAAAATAATGGCTGAGAGTAGTGGACTTAATTCTTGCTAGTAATTCTTGTGGCCCTCAAAATAACACACTGATTGTGTTAATCGCCAAATTGGAAGGTGGCAAGTGCTAAACAATAACTCCTTAAAAGATACAGCAATCTGGAATTAATTCCATTATATTGCTGCCTCAGTGATGACCAAATGAGATCATCTCATCTAATGCAGATATAATAGCAAACTGCCTGCCACTCAGTAATGCTGGCTGGAAAGTGGCAAGTGAAGAACAAATGAATCATGCAAAAATGCAGGGCATTTTTTTATTTGTTTGTTTGAGCAATGATTTCATTTACTAGCAGACTGGCTGATCTTCTGTTCCCACATATTGGGAAATGATGGATTAGACCTTATCCTCAAAATATGTGTTGGCTCACATCAGTTGTCCCTTCACGAGGAAGAGAAAAGAGACATTTCAAAGTATGTAAATATTGAAGCCCAAGCGGATGCGGGCACCTGAATGGTTTAGTTGTTCCTGTAAATACAGTTGACCCCCAATATTTGAGGATCTGACTTTGTAGGGTTGTTTATTTGCATATTTTATTTAATACATTCCCTCTCGGACTTTCTGGGTTCTCAAAACCTGACACAAGTTAATAGAGTCACACTGGAGGATCTACTGGAGGAATCTTTAGTTCTTCCAGTTTGATTCAATTGCAGACTTTGAACTGATGGACTGTGCTGAAGGACCTAGAGATTCCTAAAGAAGTGTTGTTACAAGTTCAAATAAAAAGTGGGCTTTTTAACATCCACATTTTTTCTCCTTTTTCAGGGGTCCTGTGTCACTAACATCCCACAAACATGGAAAGCCTACTGTATCTCTTGGGGATTTCCGACGCTGTGATTTTCCTAGAGTCATATCTGGACTCTTTCATCATGGATTAAGTATAGAGCATTTAAAAATGTTTTCCGTTCGGCGTTGTCAAAGTGAACCGTCTTGCTAGCTAAGTCTTGGAGCACATGAATGGCAGGCGTCTCCTGGTTGCCTCCGTAATTTCTATCCAGAACTCCCACTTTGTTTATCCCTCATGTCAAAACTGCTTCTCCAAGCTTTTCCTGAATTTGAAGAGGTGAGTTCAATTCAGAGCTTTAACCAAAGCACATACGTAGGAGCCCCCAGTGGTGCAATGGGTTACACCCTTGTACCGGCAGGACTGCTGACTTGAAGGTTGGGTTGCTGACCTGAAGGTTGCCAGTTCGAAGCCAATCTGGGGAGAGTGCGGATGAGCTCCCTCTGTCAGCTTCAGCTCCCCATGCGGGGACAAGACATAAGCCTCCCACAAGGATGATAAAAACATCTGGGCATCCCTGGGCAACGTCCCTGCAGACGGCCAATTCTCTCACACCAGAAGCGAATTGCAGTTTCTCAAGTTGCTCCTGACAAAAAAATTTGGGAAGCACATATCTCCTTTAGCAGGGAATAGCAGAAATGCAGTCAAAAAAGGGTTTTTTTTTGTGGTGTTGGAGGAAAATTCTGGTTTTTTTTAAAAAAAATCCAGTTTTTTTAAATTTAAATTATTGAAAAATTGTGAATTTTACATATTTGGTACTTAAAACTTATACATTCTTTAACAAATTTGCAATACAGAGTTATGTATATCATGGCTCCTAGAGTATTTTCACTCTCTAGCTATATTACATACTCATATTATTTACCTTTTGTCAAAAAAGTCTTAACGAATTATTGGCTCATCATTCATTGCCAACATAGCCAATTGTAAAGGAGGCTGGAATGTAGAATACCAAAATATTTGGAGGTGTCATGAATTCTTTGTGCTGCAAGTTTGTTAACCTGACAGATTATCTCATAAAAGACTTGCTGCTAGACTGTTATGTCTTCGTAAAGGGTTTAAGCACTCAGTGTCTTTCTTTTTGAAAAACCCAGGTACAGTTGCCTAAAGTGTGGCTGTTCAGGTGACAGCAAGGAGGCAAACTACAGATATCGACTCTCTTTGGAAGTAGCTGACACTCAGAGTGTGTTTGAAGTGACAGTATTCGGAAGCTGCTTAGACGTTTACTTCGGAGTCACAGCAAAGGACCTGCAGAGGTGAGGCATGTTTCCTTTTGTGGGGATTTGTTTCTTTGTTGCTTTGCTAAAATAAATGAGCCCTGGTATATGTCAGTCTTTTTATGATTTAATTATAACTCTAAATAGAATTGTAGAGCATTGTACTGCTTGGATACATTAATCGAGATTTTTGTGTGTGTCAGGAGCGACTTGAGAAACCGCAAGTCGCTTCTGGTGTGAGAGAATCAGCCGTCTGCAGAGACGTTGCCCAGGGGATGCCCTGATGTTTATGATGTTTTACCATCCTTGTGGGAGACTTCTCTCATGTCCCCGCATGGGGAGCTGGAGCTGACAGGGGGAGCTCATCCACACTCTCTCCGAATTCGAACCTCCAGCCTATCGGTCTTCAGTCCTGCTGGCACAAGTGTTTATTAATTGAGATAATTAAAGCTGTGTAGCTATAAAATGTGTATACAGTAGAGTCTCGCTGATCCAACCTTCACTTATCCAACATTCTGTATTATCCAACGCAGTCTGCCTTTTAGTAGTCAGTCTTTTTGTAGTTAATGTTTTCAATACATTGTGATGTTTTGGTACTAAATTCGACAAATATCAACAAGATAAAAGGTACAGTAGAGTCTCGCTTATCCAACATAAACGGGCTGGCAGAACGTTGGATAAGTGAATATGTTGGATAATAAGGAGAGATTAAGGAGAAGCCTATTAAACATCAAATTAGGTTATGATTTTACAAATTAAGCACCAAAACATCATGTTTAACAACAAATTTGACAGAAAAAGTAGTTCAATAAGCAGTAATGCTATGTAGTAATTACTCTATTTATGAATTTAGCACCAAAATATGATGTATTAAAACATTGACTACAAAAATGCGTTGGATAATCCAGAACGTTGGATAAGCGAGTGTTGGATAAGTGAGACTCTACTGTACTACGTAACATTACCATGTATTGAACTGCCTTATTTGTCCATTTGTTGTAAAACATGATGTTTTTGTGCTTAATTTGTAAAATCATAACGTAATTTGACGTTTAATAGGCTCTTCCTTAATCCCTTCTTATTATCCAACATTTTCGCTTATCCAACATTCTGCCGGCCCATTTATGTTGGATAAGCGAGACTCTACTGTACCTTTTATCTTGTTGATATTTGTCATAAAGGGTCCTTCTACACAACCATACAATCCAGAATACCAAAGCAGAAAATCCCATAATATCTGCTTTGAACTCGGTTATCTGAGTCCACACTGCCATATATTCCAGTTCAAAGCAGATCATGTGGGATTTTATTCAGCTGTGTGGAAGGGGCCAAGTTGACTTTGAAAGTTGTAGTCCTCAGCTGTACTGCTCAGGTCTTGCAAACTCAGGGTTTCGACTTCCTTGGTTGGATCTTTCTCTTTGCAGTACAATTTCTTTATTTTGCTAATGTCAGATTAGCTCTAGAACCCATTCATTTGTATGTTTAGCCTCCCATGTTATCCATGACACCCTTCTGTAGCACCACATTTCAAATACCTTTAGCAGACTATTTCATTTCAATGGGAAAGGGTGCCAGACATGAACCTGGAAAATCCCACACTGAACAGTGGATTCGCCAGTTGATCTTGGGACATAACGATCCCCCGACTCTTGCTTTCATTTGGAAGAAACTAGGAGCCTATCTTCAACCCTTCATTCTCTGTGTTAAAAATTAATTTAGATCTTTGTCCACCAAGTTAGAATTCTTCACTGGAAAAAGCACAAGTACAGATGGAATGTTTCCTACATAATTTAAACTGTTTTGCAGGATTTGAACTTTGCTTTTGCAAAAAAAAAGGAATCAATAAGCTATTTCAAAAATGTGGCCAAAGGCCAAGAGAAAATGCTATTCATACATTCTGCTTTTCTATGTTTGTGAGACGTTGCAGTCTTATTCAAAGTACAGTGACACCAAAGATGGCTAGAAATGTCCTTTTGTTTCAAAGAAGAAAGAAACAAAATCAATGTGTTGTCGAAGGCTTTCATGACTAGAATCACTAGGTGTGAGTTTTCTGGGCTATATGGTCATGCTCCAGAAGCATTCTTTCCTGACATTTCACCCATATCTATGGCAGGCATCCTCAGAGGTTGTGAGGTCTGTTGGAAACTAGGCAAGTGGGGTTTATATATCTGTGGAACGATGTCCAGAGTGGGAAAAGGAACTCTTGTCTGTTTGACATTCCTGGACATTCCACAGATCTATAAACCCTACTTGCCTAATTTTCAACAGACTTCACAACCTTTGAGGATGCTTGCCATAGATGTGGGCAAAACGTCAGGAGAGAATGCTTCTGGAACATGACCATACAGTCCAAAAAACTCACAGCACCCCACAAACAAAATCATATTCACATGAGCCATTTCTATTGCCAAAGCAAACTAGGTCTTGCTCTGTACATTGCAACAACTTTGAGGATTCTCTTTCTTATACAGTTTAGAAAAGACACTGGCAAGTTCTCGTTGAGGTGACTCTACCGCCTTTTTAGGTTGTTTATATTTATAGATTATTTTGTTTAGTAAGTTCTTTAAACTCTTCAAACTTCTTTGTATTTCTATATATGAAACTGTCATATATCGAATCTGACTACTAGCACATCCAGCCCCCTGTTAGGAACTGCAGGTGACGTCGGCTCTTAGGCAGAGGTCTTTCTTGGATCTACCATTTTACCTTTCTGAGGTGTGTCAGGTTTGTGAGAGTAGGCATTTTAGGACTAATGAAATACAAGGGTTTGTCGCTGAGTCCTGGTACGAAGTACCGACATGACTGCCAAGCATGTTGTGGGTTCAAAAGAGCAGCACAAACAAATGACGGTAATAAAGAGCAGGTGTTGTGTGGGAGAGAGAATATGGTGTCTTGAACAGACATCACAAGCCTGAAACTCATCTCCTTCTGCTATAGTGACTGGGGTTTCACAGAGATAGAAGAAAATGCTCCTGTTTAAAAGGGACACACGATGTGTGTCTCTGATATGTTGAACTCACAGGCTGTCTATAGGGCACACTCTTTCAACACATTGTAGAGCAACCCTGTCTCTTAGGGCCCTTCCACACAGCCATATAACCCAGAATATCAAGGCAAATAACCCACAATATCTGCTTTGAACTGGGTTACCTGAGTCCACATTGCCATATAATCCAGTTCAATGTGGATTTTATACAGCTTTGTGGAAGGGGCCTTAGAAGCAAATCCCACTGGGTTCGCTGAGGATTTATTTCCAAGTGATCAGAGCTTAGAAATCCTGCTTTTGATGGATTTTAACTGTGATTTTTAAAACTGTTTATATTGAATTCTGTTTTAATGTTTGCATATTTGTATATTTTGAATTGTATGCTAATCCTTTTATGTCAAGCTGTTTTGAGTCTCCTTCAGGAAAGATAATGTGGGATAATAATAATAATAATAATAATAATAATAATAATAATAATAATAATAATAATAATAATAATATGGTGCTAAAGAGACAAATGAGTCCTTGAGCAATTCAAGCCTAAACTCTCCCTAGAAGCTGAGATCATTGAAATGAAGCAGTTATATGTGTTGTCAGAGGCTTTCATGGCTGGAATCAATGAGTTGCTGTGAGTTTTCTGGGCTGTGTAGCCATGTTTCAGAAGCAGGAATCCTCCCAACAAAGGATTCCCCCAGGCAGGAAGCAGCAGCCAGGCTTTGAATCTGCAAGGCCATTTAATGCTAATCAAGGTTATCAATTGCAACATTCACTCTTGCCTCAAGCAGACAAGAGTTTTTTTCTCCCACCCTGGACATTCCACAGATATATAAACCCCACTTGCCTAATTCCCAACAGACCTCACAACCTGTGAGGATGCCTGCCATAAATGTGGGGAAAACGTCAGGAGAGAATGCTTCTAGAACATGGCCATACAGCTCGGATAACTCACAGAAACCCAATGCTGTTATATTTTGGACATATTGTGAGATGACAGTGACTCATTGAAAAAAAGATGTTATTACTTAGTAAAATCGCTAGTGTTGATAGTTTTTATATTTAATTCTGTTTTAATGTTTACATATTCGTATATTTTAAATTGTATGCTAATGCTTCTATGTTAAGTCACTTTGAAGTGCCTTCGAAGTCTGACTAATGAATCCCCCAAGACAGGCTCCCCTCAGTAACAATCACGATGTCTGACGTATTTTATTCTGCTCCTTCAGCCAGAAATAACTTCATCTTTCACCCCACCCTCAAGCCTTCTCTTAAACGCAGCACTTTACCCATCTACCTCACCCATTGGGTTTACAACTTACAACAAAAATAAAGTTGTTGTTGTTATTATTATTATTATTGAGCCCCAGGTGGCGCAATGTGTTAAATGCTGAGCTGCTGAACTTGCAGACTGAAAGGTCACAGGTTCTAATCTGAGGAGCAGAGTGAGCGCCCGCTGATAGCTCCAGCTTCTGCCAATCTAGCAGTTCAAAAACATGCAAATGTGAGTAGTCCACGCGGTACTGCTCCAGCGGGAAGGTAATGGCACTCCATGTGGTCATGCCCATGGCCACATGACCTTGGAGGTGTCTACGGATAACGCCGGCTCTTTGGCTTAGAAATGAAGATGAGCACTGACCCCCAGAGTAAGACAGAACTGGATTTAATGTCAGGTGAAACCTTTACCTTTATCTTATTATTATTATTTTATTATGACACAGCAAACAAGATAGACATTCTGGATTTCATATCACAAAATCACAAGTCGAACACTTCCCAAGTGTCTAGGACTATGTAATGTATTTTCGGATGATGCGCGCAGATCCCAGCAGGGTGGCCTTTTGCAGCTTGGCAGATCGTAATTTTGTCAATGTCTACTGTTTCCAAATGCCGGCTGAGATCTTTTGGCACGGCACCCAGTGTGCCCATCACCACCGGGACCACCTGCACTGGTTTCTGCCAGAGTCTTTGAAGTTCAATCTTGAGGTCCTGATAGCGGCTGAGTTTTTCCTGTTTTTCGTCAATGCGACTGTCACCTGGGATGGCGACATCAATGATCCAAACCTTTTTCTTTTCCACAACTGTGATGTCTGGTGTGTTGTGTTCCAGAACTTTGTCAGTCTGGATTCGGAAGTCCCACAGTATCTTTGTGTGCTCATTTTCCAATACTTTTGCAGGTTTGTGATCCCATCAGTTCTTTGCTGCTGGGAGGTGGTACTTAGGCATAAGTTCCAATGAATCATTTGGACTGTGCAATTTTCTTACAGCAGCTGAGGATATGATCAATGGTTTCATCGGTTTCCTTGCACAGTCTGCATTTTGGGTCAACAGCTGATTTTTCAATCTTGGCCTTAATTGCCTTTGTTCTGATGTCTTGCTCCTGGGCTGCAAGGATCAGGCCTTCTGTCTCCTTCTTCAGGGTCCCATTCATGAGCCATAGCCAGGTCTTCTCCTTATCAGCTTTTCCTTCAATTTTGTCAAGGAACTTGCCATGCAATGTTTTGTTGTGCCAGCTGTCAGCTCTAGTTTGTAGTGTGGCTTTCGTGTACTGGTTTTTTGTCTGCTGTGCTTTGAGGAGTTTCTGATTTTTGACTTCAATCAAAGCAGGTTCTTCACTTTGCTTTACATATTCTGCCAGGGCATGTTCTTCTTCTTTGATTGCTTGTTTTATTTGTAAGAGTTCTCTGCCCCCTGATCTTCTAGGCAGATAGAGCCGGTCAACATCACTGCGAGGGTGCAGTGAATGATGAATGGTCATGAGTTTTCTTGTTTTTCTGTCCAAATTTATTATTATTATTATTATTATTATTATTATTATTATTATTATTATTATGACACAGCAAACAAGATAGATATGCTGGATTTCATATCACAAAATCACAAGTCGAACACTTCCCAAGTGTCTAGGACTGTGTGATGTATTTTCGGATGATTCGTGCAGATCCCAGCAGGGTGGCCTTTTGCAGTTGGCAGATTGTAATTTTGTCAATGTCTATTGTTGTTGTTGTTGTTATTATTATTATTATTAGAGTTTCCTTTGAGAGAGAAGGATATAAATATTATAATAATAATATTTTGGGGTCTCTTTAGAGAGCAAAGCAGGAGGACAATATTAGTAATAATAATAATAATAATAATAATAATAATAATAATAATAATAATAATAATAATAATAATATAAAAACCAGTACAGTAGAAAAGGGAGATAAGTGACTCAGGAAAAAGGAGCAGATTTCTTCTTTGCTTCCCCTGAAGGGAGGACCAGATCTAATGGCTTGCAGTTACAGAAAGATAGATTTTGATTGAACATTATCAGAAGCATCTTGACAGTAAGAGTAATTTGGCAGAGGAACCAACTGCTTAGAAAAGTGGTTGTGATCTTCTCTGGGCGTCTTCAGAAAAAAGCTGGACAGCTAAAATAAAACAAAAAGGAAGGCAGAAAACTCAACAAGCAAGTAATGCAGCAACATTTTGCTTGCATCGCTTTACCACTTATTCCAGTGTGTCACCCAGCAAGAATGTTCTGTGCTTCATTGCTGATACAAAAGGCAGGACGGTATTCTGTCAGCTAACGTTCACCATGGCTTTTATTCAAGGTACATTGAAACACTGCGCCAAGAAATCGGAGAGGCAGACGGAGATGCCACTCCAGACGTGCTCTTTCGTGCTGTTGAAAACTGCTTCATTGGGAAGAAATTCGTTTTTGGAATTAAGGTAACTTCTTTTCCCTTCCCATCTTCACTTGTCTTTTCTCTGGGTAGATTGCTGCAACGTGCCTTAGTTTGGACGGCACTAAGCTAAAAAAAAAAATTGGTATCAGAGCCTTTGGGCTCCTGCTGTTTGCCCCAAATTATTCTAATTATGCTAAATTGGTTCTTAATGTGTAATGTGGGCATGGGCAAACTTTGGCCCTCCAGGTGATTTGAACTTCAACTCTCACAATTCCTAACAACCTACTGGCTGTTAGGAATTGTGGGAGTTGAAGTCCAAAACACCTGGAGGGCCAAAGTTTGCCCATGCCTGGTGTAATGTATTTAAATTGTTTTACATTGGTTGCTTTTACCCCGGAGATCTTATGAGTTCAGGCAAGATATACATATTTTAATGTGTTCCCACTGGACTTTTCTACTATGTACTCTGAAACAGCAACTTTCTGGTTTTCTGGTCTTTCTCTCTGCCTGTTTCCATGTGGATCTTTATCTGTTCAAGTCTTATTGGCTTTGTCTGCAGCCTGACAGAGGCATACAACTCCTCAGTTGAAGCACTTGCAAATTGGCTTGAACATGACACAGCAGCACAGGTTCAGGCTTCACTCTCATTCAGTATTTTAAAAAATCCTTATTGTACCTAAGTGGAAACATTAAATTGTGGTCTTGTTCCCCCCAGAATAGGTTCTTTAAGAAAAGATGTTTAATATGTATCCAGTGGGATGGTGCAGTGGTCTGAGCAATGGATTATGATTCTGGAGACCAGGGTTTGAATGCATGCTCAGCTATGAAATCTACTGAGTGATCTAAAGCACGTCACATTCTCTCAACCTCAGTGGAAGACCTCTTCAGTACCAATTTTGCTAAGAAAACTGACTGGGTCAGCATCAATCAGAAACAGCTTGAAAGTACATAACAATAATATACAATGTTGTAACTCAATCATATCCGGCACACGTTTATAGTCCTCATCAAGGAAATAGATAAGGTGTCTCGTAGATCAGTGGTTCTCAACTTGTGGGTCCCCAGATTTTTTGGCCTTCAACTCCCAGAAATCCTAACAGCTGGTAAACTGGCTGGAATTTCTGGGAGTTGTAAACCAAAAACACCTGGGGACCCACAGGTTGCGAACCACTGTTGTAGAGGAAAGCCCTCCCCTATTACCCTCTGTGTCTGGCCATCTTCCTATTCTCTTCTCCTATTTCTTTATGACATTAGCTTAATACCTCTCAGGGACCAACCTCTTTATATTCAGAGCTCCCTTACCTCGTGGTCAACTCCAGAGTCTTCCTTTTTTTTCTTCTCCCATGAATACAGAGAAAGACAACATGTCTCTAAAGCAGGCATGGGCAAACTTTGGCCCTCCAGGTGTTTTGGGCTTCAACTCCTACAATCCCAAGCAACAATTCCAAGACACCCAGAGGGCTGAAGTTGACTCATGCTGATAGGTCTTTATTTTCCTATATTAAAAATGTAGTTCTTTCAATAAAGTAACTTTTAAAGCTTGACTCTGCTCCTTAAGCTCACTTTCTCTACTGCTCTGCTTAAGAAGCTTCTGATCTGCTAAAACTGCTGTTGTTGCTGTCCTTTTTAAATAATTTTTTTTTATTTTAAAGTACCCAACATATAACCTGTTAATATAATTGGATGGAGTGAGGAGAGATTTAAGTGGTGCACATTGACTTATTTCTTTAGTCATCTCCACTTCCTTCTCCCATTTATAGCTAGCTGCACGAAGAGCCCATCTGTGTGACTTCCAGAGATGATGGCAAGGAAGAGGAGTGAGAGCTATGCTTCTGATTCACTCTTCTCTGTCCAAAGTTATTGACTGGCTTGCGTAAAAGTGAGATGCTGTGGCCCAGAGCTGAAATGCCTTCTAAGTAACAGAGCATCCTTTTTTGTCTTGCAGGATTATGGCAAACCAGAGAGCACTATCTCCTGGGAAAATGACTCCCGAACCGACAGATACTGCAAAGCTCTCACTGCCTGTCAGATGTTCATGCCAAACTCTACACTCATCGGCAATACAGTTATCCATTACCTCCACCAACGCCAGTGTTCCCATTTCAAGCAGGGACTTGGAGGCGTCTGTCCGCCTGATCTCTTTGCGGCATTTGATCAACCAAGTAGTTTGCTCAGCAGCTTGCCTTCCTCTAATGACTTGGATGTGGCTCCATCGTGTTGTGCAGATGGTCTTTCAGCTCTCTGGCCCCAGTCGTTTCGTCTGACTTCCTCTCCTGCTTCTTCAGGCACAGCAGCAGATCCTGTCGATTTCAATCCAAGCCAGACTGCCTATCCTAGGCAAAAATGGGAAGACAATCCAGTTTCTTTGTATAGCCAGTCAGTCCATAACTCCCAGGACCATCATCTGACTGTGACTAAGAGAGACGTGCAGGAAGATAAGAGGCATCATTTGTGTCGTAGTCAAAGGAACAGCATCAACACAAAGAGTCAATCAGAAAGCGATTCCTTCTTAGGAAGAGAAGGTGGTAGATCATTACAAAGTCCTTTAGAATTAAAAAGAAAGATCTCATCCAGCAAAAATTGCACCCAACGCAACTATTGGCTTAAAAAATCCAGCAAACCTTTGCCTTGTCAGAGACAAGATGCTTCTCTTAGTTTCCCTGCATCATCATCTTTTCATCTTCCATCTAGAGAAGATGCAGACTCTCAAGAGGACCCTGGGCTTTGGGATGAACTGCCATCCTCTGAAAGCTTAGACGAATTCATTGCCAAACTTGAATGTGACAAAACTGTGCTGTCGCCAACACATTTCCCTCGTGATGGAGCTGATGAATTCCATGGGCATTTTAACCAGTTGTCTTCCCAACTAAACATTTATCATGTCAATTTGAAGACTGAGCAGCCAGGGGAGAACTCGCAGGTCCTGACAGAGAAAATAAAAAATCACAAAAGTGGCCTTCCCTGTCACAAGGTTAACCTGTCACCATTTCACAACAGCCAGGGATCTCACCAGCAAGCCTTTCACAGTTCTTTATCCTGCAAAGGAAGGGAAGAATCGGGGCATCTGCCCCATCAGCCTCTGGTCCTCCCACCTTCATATTTCTTAACAGAAGTGAAATCTCGTACAGAAGAAAGTTGCTTGAAATCCGAAATTGAGCAAGAGGTCAGTAGTTCCAAGAATCGCCTTTCCAGGTCTTGTTCAAAGATTTCCAGCAAATGCTTTAAAAAATCTAGTCTACTGATCAGGGACATCACCTATTTGAATGATCACGAACATGGTAATCTATTCAAGTGGAAGGAAACAGAAAGTCCTTGTAATGAAAACCAGACTCCCAATATCACAAATATTCAAGAAGACAGTTTTACTTTGGTAACTTGTAAAAAAACTATTGGCAATGATAGAACAAATGACAAGCTACTTTTTCAGGACAACAGATGCAGTTTTAAAGCTGATGTCGGCAACATGCTGCAGAACTGCTCTAATGTGCATGAGGCTAGTTACAATGCTTCAGCTGATCTCTTTGATAGTACTCAAGAGCCAGAAGCCACTGTCGGAAAATTGAATTCAACCCATATCTTCCTGGCACAGGAAAACCTAGTGACTAAAGGGTGTACAACATCTAAATTTACATCTGAACACAGTTTTCCAGGTTCTCTACATGAGCTAAATGGCAGCTGGAATGCATCTTTATGCAGTCTGCCTGACCCTAAAACAAACAGTCCAGCAGCTGCCTTACCATATGGGCCAGAACACAGCCTTGTAGGTTCGCTGGATTTTATTCCTAACTCCCAGTCCACTCCCCTTGCCAGGCCTTGTCTGCAAGGAAGGGTCCTTAAGGGAAAAGAATCCGTACTTGGTAAATTGCCGCTATCTTGGGTTGGAGCCAAATGTAAAAGACCCCGTCCTGCCTTGGGAAACCCTTCATTGAAACATCTGGTCAGCAGGTTCCTGCAGTGTACAAAAGCAAGTGATGCAACTGAGGGTCAGCAGTTATTTATCCAAAGTAGCCCAGTCCAGGATCTGCCTGAAAATAATGATGAAGAATGGATTCCTCCATCAGAGAAAAAACAGATTCAGCCTTTTGGGATCCAGAATGAGAAAGTGTTGAGGAAGAACCTGATGAGGAACAGTGCTGATTGTCAGGTCATAGAAAATTCACCTCGTTCTGAAAGGTGTGGGATCCCAATGAGTTCCATTAGGTTGTTAAGGAGAGAATTGTCTTTCAAAAAGCAGGCAGGGATTAAATCCAAGAGGCAACCCATGGGCAAAGACGAGGCTGATGGCAGGGAGGTAATGAATGGATCTCCTGGCTTCCCTGTCTTTTCAGATGTCCGTTCAAACTTGTCTTCCACACCTCGCTCCACAGCTAACGTTTCAAGTTGGTCTCCTGAATTATTCTCAAACAGTGTCCAGCTTCTCAACACAGATATTGTTTCCCCAAAACTATCCTCTTGAATGCCGTTTTGCCTTTTTGCAAAACGACCTTTTGGTTACAGTTGTATCTTGCAGCCACTGTTCCCAATCATTGGAATGGGGAAAAGCTGGTTAAAGTTTTTAAAAAGAGAAAAAAATACAAACCTGAATTGGTCCTTTATTATCTTGGTGCTTTTAAATAATGCATTATTTCTACTTGATTGAGCATTACGTGACTGTTTGCTAGCATATGAAATAAAAAGTGGACTCCAACTTGTGAATGAATAACTCTGGTGTGCAAGACTGCTGCAGGCTCATTATTCACACAGCCTAATAGAAACTGCACCACACACCAAGTTCCCTTGCATCTCACTTTGAGTGGAAGATGAGATATAGATTCAATAAAATTTTAAAAAATCAAGCATATGATAAGCAGAGTTTGTCCTGGAGCCAACTTCCAGTCTCTGCTTCCCCTTTAAGCCAGATCTTGTTGGGCCTGTATGCAAGTACAATTCCAATGTGTGCTTTCAGGATGTTTGCTTTCAGGATCTTACCAAAACAGGATCTTACCCTGGCTGCCCAACATTGTGTTGCTCTGCAGATTAGATGCTGAGGCACAGATCTGCCCCTGGTCTGATCATCTCTATTGCTACATCAGATAATCTGCCAGATCTAATTCTTTATGATATTCTGGTGTTCATCCCTAGATGGCATGTAACACTTGTAGTTACAATGGGAAAATATACACAGATACACCTCAATTAGCAAAATACATGTGTTCCTAGTCATTACTTTGGCAGAAATTATAGTATCACAGGTAGAAATAATATGGAAAGAAGAGAAAGGTTACTATGCCCCGAAAAAGAGCAGATCAACATTTCAGGAAACTTTAGTCAAAGCGAATACACAGCTGAAATAACATGCGGGTAAGATAAATCTTACCTAAGTGAGAGCATTAGGAACCTTTGTAGATCACCCAAAGATTCTTCTAAAACGTACCCAATGATTATTTATCTTTCAGTAGCCTCTTCTTACGATTTCCATTTTTGCAGGCCTATACGTTATACATTAACAAGAGAGATAGAAATGAATGTCCACACCCTTCCTTGTGCACCCTTCTACTTGAGTGAGCGCATGAAGAAACCCCCTTGCTCATGACCCCATCCCACCCCTTTTCCTACATGAATGAAGGAACCTACACATGCACTCTTCCTCCTTATGCTCTCCCCACCACATCCCAACATCCCACTCTTTCCCCCTTAACCACCCTACTAAGTGAGCAAGGCAATTTGATTTCCTTCCAGTAAACAAAGATTTGATAGCTAAGCCTGACTCAACACAGCTCAAATATGTTCACCAGTGGAGTGCCACAGGGTTCCATCCTGGGCCCGGTTCTGTTCAACATCTTTATTAATGACTTAGACGAAGGGTTAGAAGGAACGATCATCAAGTTTGCAGATGACACCAAACTGGGAGGGATAGCCAACACTCTAGAAGATAGCAGAATTCAAAACGATCTCGACAGATTATAGAGAAGGGCCGAAACTAACAAAATGAAGTTCAAAAGGGACAAATGTAAGATAGTCCACTTAGGCAGAAAAAATGAAATGCAAAGCTACAGAATGGGGGACACCTGGCTCGACAACAGTACATGTGATAAAGATCTTGGAGTCCTCGTGGACAACGTTAAACATGAACCAACAATGTGATGCAGCTGCTTAAAAAGCCAATGGGATTCTGGCCTGCATCAATAGGGGTATAGCGTCTAGATCCAGGAAAGTCATGCTACCCCTCTATTCTGTCTTGGTCAGACCACACCTGGAATACTGTGTCCAATTCTGGGCACCGCAGTTGAAGGGAGATGTTGACAAGCTGGAAAGCATCCAGAGGACGACGACTAAAATGATCAAGGTTCTGGAGAACAAGCCCTATGAGGAGCGGCTTAAAGAGCTGGGTATGTTTAGCCTGCAGAAGAGAAGGCTGAGAGGAGACATGATAGCCATGTACAAATATGTGAAGGGAAGTCATAGGGAGGAGGGAGCAAGCTTGTTTTCTGCTGCCCTGCAGAAAACTAGGATGCAGAACAATGGCTTTAAACTACAGGAAAGGAGATTCCACCTGAACATCAGGAAGAACTTCCTCACTGTGAGGGCTGTTCGACAGTGGAACTCTGCCCTGGAGTGTAGTGGAGGCTCCTTCCTTGGATGCTTTTAAGCAGAGGCTGGATGGCCATCTGTCAGGGGTGCTTTGAATCGGATTTTCCAGCTTCTTGCAGGGGGTTGGACTGGATGGCCCGTGAGGTCTCTTCCAACTCTACAATTCTATGATTCCATAGTGTGACCTAACTTCCTAGATAAAATGCCATTGGGCAACCTAGGGAACTAGGAGTTCAATTAAACCACAAACTGAACACGAGTCAACAGTACAATGTAGCAGCCAATAAAGCCAATGAAATTCTGCAATGTAAAAAAGCCATGTTTGGAAACTCCAGTTGGTTCAAAATATAGCAGCGAGATTGGTTAAAGGAACATCCAGGAATGAGCATATTACACCCACACTAAAGTCACTCCACTGGCTGCCAGTTGGTTTCTGGGGAAAGTACAAAGTGATGGTTTTGACTTTTAAAGCCCTACATGGTTGGGTCCAGGTTACCTACAGGATCACCTTCTGTGCAATCTGGGGAGCAGCTGTTCCAACCAGAACCCAACTGGTAACCAACATCCAGATGACATTTCCATTAGCTGCCCCAAGACTGTGGAACAACCTGCTGGAATAGATTTGAAATGAGCTGTCGGAATCTAAAACACATTTGAAGACCTATCTCTTCCGGCAGGCCTACCCAGTTTTAATCATGAATTTTAAACGCACTATATTTTAATCTTTGGTGTGTGTGTGTGTGTGTGTGTATATATATATAAGAAATACCTTTTCATATGTGTATTTAGGCGGGTAAGAAATAACATTATTATTACTAATTCTAGGCTGCATCAAAGGACAGTGTTGAGATCGGGAGAAGTTATAGTCCCACTGCTTTGGTCAGGCCTCACCTGGAATAAGACTGTCCAGTTCTGGGCACAATTCAAGAAGAATGCTGACAAGCTGGAACATGTCCAAATCAGGGTTACCAAAATGATCAACAGTTTGGAAACCAAGCACTGGGAGGAACAGCTGGGAATGTATAGCTTGGAGAAAAGAAGGCAGAGAGGTGACATGATGGCCATGTTAAAATATTTAAAAGGATGCCACTTTAAGGAGGGGGGAATGTGTTTTCTGCCATTCTGGAGACGGACACAGAGCAATGGGTTCAAATTGCAGGGAGAAGAATCCCACATATACATTAGGAAGAACTTCCTGATGGGTAGAACTGTTCGGTAGTAGCATATGCTGCCACAGAGCATGTTGGCATCTCCTTCTCTGGAAGTTTTTAAATGAGAGACTGGATGTCCATCTGTCGGGGGTGCTTTGATTCTGTGATCCTGTATGGCATGGACTGGATGGCCCATGCGGTCTCTTCCAGCTCTATGATTCTATGACCACAAATCCGAGATTAAACCTGCAAGCATGTAAGGATTGCTGTACTTAATTCAAATGTTAATATAGTTGTAGAGGATCTCTACCTCACCAGAATGCCTTATTTATTGGACTGAAGTTCCTAGAACACCCCACTGATTTTGTATTACATTTCTTTTTGTTAATTTTTATACTAAAGGGCAAGGGGGATTGAAAGAATGCCTTAGAAACAGTACTGTTTGTAGCTGCTCTGTTCTATCAGTGAGGTTTGTTAGGCTTTGGTGTCAGCTGTGGGAAATGAAAGCAGCATCTGGAGCACAAGTGTAGGAAACCCATGCTTATGGAACAATGAATTGCTGATTGAGCTATCTGAAGCAAGTAGTTTAAATGGCCTTGACTCAAGGCACTGCATGCTTCCATTTTGCCTGGTGATGTGAGAGCCTGGAAGGAGGTTCCTTGTAGCTATCCAAAGGATTCCTGAAACCTTGATATGCCTGCAGCTGCTCAGATTGTTTGCAAGAAAGGTTGCCATGCAGGTTGGCATGTGGTGCAATAATTGCGCCTTACTGCATAGTTTGTTAATGGAGAATAAAGAGTTAAAATAAGGCACTAGTTACACACATCCCGTCCAAAATATGGCCATACCAATCCTATAGCAAATGATGGAAAGACTATCAAGGTTTTCCTTCAGGTTCTTAGCAGGACTTCTGAGGCTGGATCCACACTGCTATATAATGTAAATGCATTGAACTGCATTATATGAGTCTACACTAGTGGTTCTCAACCTGTGGGTCCCCAGATGCTTTGGCCTTCAACTCCCAGAAATCCCAATAGCTTGTAAACTGGCTGGGATTTCATAGAATCATAAATTGGAAGAGACCTCATGGGCCATCCAGTCCAACCCCCTGCAAGAAGCAGGAAAATCTTATTCAAAGCACCCCCGACAGATGGCCATCCAGCGTCTGCTTAAAAGCCTCCAAAGAAGGAGCCTCCACCACAGTCTGGGGCAGAGAGTTCCACTGCCGAACAGCTCTCACACTGAGGAAGTCAGGTGGAACCTCCTTTCCTGTAGTTTGAAGCCATTGTTCCGTGTCCTAGTCTCCAGGGCATCAGCAAACAAGCTTGCTCCCTTCTCCCTATGACTTCCCCTCACATATTTGTATATGGCTATCATGTCTCTTCTCAGCCTTCTGCAGGCTAAACATACCCAGCTCTTTAAGCCGCTCCTCATAGGGTTTGTTCTCCAGACCCTTGAGAGTTGTAGGCCAAAAGACCTGGGAACCCACAGGTTGAGAACTACTGATCTACACTAAACATAAAATGGGGTTCCAAACTGCATTATATGACAAAGTAGATCCAGGCTAAGAGTCCTTAGCCAAGATAGTATAGTGATTTAAGTGTTGGACCGCAACTGCAGTAGATCAGATTTCAGACTGCTCCTCAGTCATGAAAAGCTCTCTCAGCCCCAGAGCAAGTTGCTGGAGAAATCTTGCCAACAGAAGCCTAGAACACATTTAATTTGAAGTCACATAACAATAAATAAGGGGCCCTTGGTGGCACAGTGTGTTAAAGCACTGAGCTGCTGAACTTGCGGACCAAAAGGTCCCAGGTTCAAATCCTGGGAGCGGAATGAGCGCCCGCTGTTAGCCCCAGCTCCTGCCAACCTAGCAGTTCGAAAACATGCTAATGTGAGTAGATCAATAGGTACCACTCTGGCGGGAAGGTAACGGCGCTCCATGCAGTCATGCCGGCCACATGACCTTGGAGGTGTCTATGGACAACGCCGGCTCTTCGGCTTAGAAATAGAGATGAGCACCAACCCCCAGTCGGTCACAACTGGACTTAACGTCAGGGGAAACCTTTACCTTTAACAATAAATATGTTGCTTTTTTAAAAAAGGGAAGTGGCTATAACATACTGATTGAGTGTATGAGATGCAAATGGCAGTATCGAGTTCAGTTCTCAGCTCAGTGAATATGAGTGATATTAGATAAGTGATTATCATGTTGATATTTGGAAGTTGTAACATGTCCAGAGGAGGGCAATTCAGATGGTAAATGGCCTGGAAACCTTGCCCAGTCAGGAGCAACTTAGGGAGTTAGCTATAACCTCCCTCTCTGAGACATTCTGTGCCTGGTGAGATTCAGAGAGGTTTTGGGCTATGTCCCCATAACCAGGCACAAAAATGATTATTATGCCATCTACTAGAGGTCCCTGCATTTTATAACTGTACAGGGACAGAGCCAGATGCTTCTCCAATTCCCCTCATGCTCTGTACCTGGCACAGAAAGCTGGATTGGGGGGGGGGGTTAGTTTAGTGTGGAGGGAGAATGGAAGAAAATACCAACCTCTACATTGATCCAAAAAGAGAGATGAATAGATGGTATTGTGAATGTGCATACCATTAAAAGAATCCCATCCAATATGGCTATGACCATCCAGAATTCTGAAAAAAATACCCTGTGCTTCTCTCTCTGATCTAGTGAGATATTTTATATTTCTGTACCTGGTGGGAACTGGTGGGATCCCCTACATGCAAATTCTGATTTACATTAGTACTTCTGAAATCAAGAAATCCTTGTGCAGAGGGGAAAAAATCACACTTTTTGAAAATGTCAGCTTTATTCTTAAAAAGGCTAATTCTTTAGCAGCTTTTTAATGCAAAAGAGACCACCTCTGAGTGATCAACACCAATCCCCAGAAACTTCCCCAGTGCAAGCCCTCTCGAAATAGCAGACGCAGATGTGTCCTTACAGAGGTTCTTTCCTGCTTTCACTGGGGAATGAGTCAGGTGCCCTCTGGCATAGCATTCATCCTTTTCCCAGCATACCATGTCCGCTCTCTTCCGCAAATGTCAAACTAATTAATACTAAGTACAGAATAACCAGAAAATTAATACTAAAATTACAATCTCTTAGGGGTCCATACTGACCCAGACAGTTCATCCTCCCTTTTAGGGTAATTGAGTCAACATCAAAAGAGTTGCCTGTGTCAGTTCATCTGAAAAGAAAAATCCGACGCATTCTTTGAACATGGCACTACAGGTGTCGTCATGATGGACATGAAGGCAGGACACATTCCATAATGCTTCCAAGGTTGAGGTTTCGGATCTACAGAGTTGCCCAAGCCAACAATTACACATCCGCACACACACACACACTTAAGACCAAGAGAGCAGACAAACCAGAGGAGCTACAATCGCAAGAGCCTGCAAGCGACTAGGTTATAGGGAAGGCCTTTGGACACTGTGATTTGAAATCACTACTCAGAGCCATAGCTTTGCAAGATGATCGCAGCCTGGCTAAAACTTGGTAATAAATTTGGAACATGCGCTGCTTTTTAAAAATTCCTAAGCTTATAAAAAACCCTATGAAATTGTGCACTTGCTTCACAATGAGAAATCTTCCCCACCCTCCCCAAATGGCTGCCAATCAAGTGCTATATGTATTGCTGTTCCAGTTAAAAGCATGACACATATTCATCTTCTGGTTGATGATGACACAGTTTTAGGCCTTCAAGGCCTTCTGATATAAGGTTTTGGCAAGGAATATGAAGATAAAAGCCTGCAAGCGGGCCTGGAGCAGCACACTCCACAAACCATCTGTACTGACATTGGCCACATGTATATGTCAGTCATCAGATCTCATAGGGCTTGGCATTATAATATCCCTATAAACAGACAACAGGGTATGATGTCCAAAATTTAAGGTATCAGTTATTCCAAAGAAAGGGCTATTTCTCTTAAGTCCTGAAATAATCAAGGACATTAAGAACACTTATTGGGTCATGTATGCATGGTCTACTGGGAAGGGAAGACCCACTGTGTGAGGGAACAGTACAAAAAAACGTTGATTTTTACACTTTGTGGAACACTTACTTGACCAAGTCAAGTTGACAAGAGGACTTGTAATGCTCCTCTTCAATAAGCTAAAATCAAGCCTTTCTAGAAGCCAACATTTAAATCTCCATAAAATGCATCCAGTCTAAAAGAACTACTCTAGGAGTTGCTTTGTACCAACTGAAGAAAGGTTTGCTTGCTTACAATCAGAACATTGTTTGAGAGCATTTTCTAGCTCCTGTACAGAACAGAATGACCAACAATGGACAGTCTCTAAAATTTAGCCTGGGGGAATTGTTCACTCAGCTGCTATACTCAAAGAACATTGGTTTCATAGTATTGGAGTTCCATTTACTTCCATTTCAGTGAAAGTGCCTGAACGTGGGAGAGACATTAACACTTCGTTTTTAAAAAAATGGAATACACACATTCACACAAACACACACACGCATACTTTGTTGAGTCGTGCCCTAAGAACCGATGCTTTGGGGCCGTAATCTATATACAGGTATTGGCTGAGCTAGCAACCCAGGACAACCATCAAATGGCTGATGTGCATTTTGATTTCCTTATTTAAAGAACCGAAACATCTTGCACAAGAGAGACCTTGTGTTATTCGCCATTTCCAGGAGAAGCTTTCCTAGTTGTTTCCAAGATGCGAAGAAACAACCTGATGTCTACTTGCCGTCGATACCTAGCCCACCTTCTTGAATCCTAACCTCTTCCATGTTACAGGGAAATGTTTTTTTTTAAAGGAAATAAACCAGGTTATATTCTACGCTGACCCCGCAGGCGAAGCGGCCAGCTGGCCATGCTTCAAGATTGGGAAGCTGACTACATCCATCAGTCAGGCTGGGTCAAGGCGGCAGGAACGTCCTCTCTCAGGAGAGGCCTTGGCAAGGAGAAACAGTCATCACCCTTGGAGGCTGGACTCATTTATCAGTTGAAATTACAGCAAGTCAAATAGCTGATGTTTTTCCCTTCGCCCGGTAATGGCGACTCCACATTGTTCACAAGTGTGTTCTGCCTCGCCTCGCTGATCAGCCGGCAAGCTAAGTCCAGAAAGAGTTTTTCCACATTATCAGATTCCTTCGCCGACGTCTCCAGATAGTACATGTCTTGGGCTTCAGAAAACTCTTCTGCTCGTTGTTGGGAGACTTCTCGTTTGTCTGCCAAATCGATCTTATTGCCTGTGCAGAGAAAGCCGGGAGACGGAAGATTAGTTTCTGACGACAGACAGAAAAACACACAAACCCAACAGTGATTCTGCAAGATTTGGGGACTTAATAATAATAATACTTTATTTTTCTATCCCGCCACCATCTCCCCAAAGGGACTCGGGGTGGCTAACATGGGGCCAAGCGCAAAACAGAAGCAAAATATAACAAAACCAATATCTATAACTGAGAAACAATGATACAATAATCGAATCAAATAAGCAGTTAAAACACAACATACAGTAAAAACACATAATGACCATACAAAATGAGGTAATGATACAAGCATCAACCACTATGGATAAAAAGGAATCGGGCATATAAAAACTACACAATTTCAAGGCCATTTAATAAAGTGCATGGGCAAGTGTCCGAGAGTTGCCTGGGATAATGTGGGATAGGATAAATAGGAAGGGAAAGAAAGTGCTAGGAAACAGTGTGTCAATGATCGGGGTCTATCATGTTAGTGAATGTTCAAATGCACACTGAAAGAGCCATGTTTTAAGCTGTTTGATGAAGGCAGACAGGTTTGAGGCCAGTCTAATCTCCCTAGGGAGGGAATTCCAAAGCTGAGGGACCACTACAGAGTATGCCTTCTCTGTCATACAAGCCAAAATCTAGCCAGAGAGTGATATGGGGATAATAAATGAAAAAAGGAATCTGTTTCTCTGGAGGTATTTTTAAGCATCTGTCAAGGAGTGTGTTGATTGTGTGTTCCTGCTTGGCAGAATGGGATTGGACGGCCCTTGTGGCCTCTTCCAACTCTGATTCTGTGTCCCAGAAAGAGGAATTACTATAAACATGCAACAGAAAAAACTATAGATCCCCTTCATTTATGGCAGGGATGGGCCAATTATGATCCTGGGGTCACATATTATTTTCTTAAGGCATAGCACTGTGTATAACTTTGTGGTCCCTCCAAAGGGTGAACTGACTCTTCAGGAGTGGGAAATAACTTATTACAGAGGTAGCAAGGCTCCTCTGTACTATTCAAAAAATATCCGCTTTTTACAATCCAAAAATGGACTTTTGTGCATTTCTATGTTTTTTTTCTTTCCTTCTAATATGTTTTTGTAGTCCCTACAGTCTTCAAGGGTCTCAGAAGTAGAAAACAGGCACCGAGACTTACTGTGGTTGGCCAGCTCTGATTTTTGGCGTTACTATTAAAAAATAGATGAAGGTGCAGCTTGTGAACATGGCAAGTCAATTAATACATTTAACAGCCAACAGATTTGGACTAGAAGAGTTTGGAGCTTTTGGAATACTTGTATCTGAATATACATAGATATTGTATATACAGAGATTGGGTCCAAGTCTATATATGAAATTCATTTACGTTTCACATATACCTTATGCACATGGATTATTTTATAAAACATCTTAAATACTATTGTGCATGAAACAAAGTTTGTGTATACTGAACCATCAGAAAGCAAAGGTGTCACTATCTCAGCCACCCACATGGACAATTTAGATTATTTTGGATTTCATAGAGGGATACTCAGACAAAACCCTTAAACTGTTTATAATGCCTCCATGAAATTACTGCAAGGAAAGGTGGAGATCTCATGCCTCTCCAAATTATGTTGGGTTGCAAATCCAAACAGTCTTATTCAGCACAGCCAATGGTGAAGAATGCAGGGAGTAGCCACATAATTTTCATAAATTGGGGAGAGAGAGTCCAAAGACAAAGTTGGCCAGTTAGGCCTTTCCCCTGAGGAACTCTTCTGGACCATGAGACCTAATTCTGAATTGATGGACTCTAAAAACAGACACAGTAAAGCTCAAACTGGGATTAATTGCCGAAACTCTTAACTGAAGCTGCCACAAGACTCATGTCTCTAGCAGGGAGAGGGAAGGTTCTGTTTTTTAAAGGATTCTTTTCAATATTTTTCTATTTGAGGTCAAGATGGATGCTTCCTGCCTCACCTCCAAATACTGTATAATGTAAATATGAGCCACCAGGAGAAATGCAATACAAGGCAGAGTTTCTGTCTCATTTAAATAGATTTCTAAAAACCATCCTGTGTCTCTCATGGATAAATGTGCAACACAATTCGCCATATATATTCATGTATATTTCAAAGTCATGTATAAAACGAGGACAGGTTCTGGGGCCAAAATGATGTGGATAAGTCAAGGGTCATTCTGTGCAGACAGGAAAGAACCAATGCATAGAGGCCCAGCCAACCCTGGCCACCACTGCCATTTCTCCACCTAGACCAGGGGTCCCCAAACTTTTTAAGCCGAGGGCCGGTCCACAATCCTTCAGACTGTTGAGGGGCCGGATTATCATTTGGAGAAAAAAAATACAAACAAATTCCGATGCACACTGCACATGTCTTATTTGTAGTGCAAAAACAACAACAACAACAACAACAACAACAAGAACAATGAAAGAACAATACAATATTTTAAAATAAAAACAATATTAACCAACATACATTGATCAGGATTTCAATGGGAAATGTGGTCCTGCTTCTGGCCAAAGAGATAGTCAAGTTAATTAGGATTGTTGTTGTTGTTGTTGTTGTTGTTGTTGTGTGCCTTCAAGTTATTTCAGACTTTGGGCGAGCCCAAGTCTAAAATTTATGTATTTATTATTTATTTATTTACTGCATTTATTTACTACATTTTTATCACACTCTTCTGACCCCAAAGGGGACTCAGAGTGGCTTACAAATTATATGTGCATACAATCTATATATATAAAAGAGTGATGGCATCAGGGCAGCGGACAAAACAACAAAACTACAGGCCCCCCAACCTCGAAATTTGACAACACAACTCATCATTCACGGCTCTAGGTTGATACAACAAAAAAGAAAAGAAAAATAAAGTCCTAATTACAGGGAGAGGAATAATAGTTTTTATCCAATTGCTGCCAGTTTGAAGGCTAAGCTCCGCCCACTTGGTCTCCTAGCAACCTCCTCAGCCCAGGGGACAGGCACAGTTAGGCCTCACTTAGGCCTCTTCCACAGATTATCAGATTTTAACTGGATTATATGGCAGTGTAGACTCAAGGCCCTTCCACACAGCTATATAACCCATTTATAATCTTATATTATCTGCTTTGAACTGGATTATCTTGACTCCACACTGCCATATAATCCACTTCAGTGTGCAGTCAGACACAACTGGACTTAATGTCAGGAGAAAACCTTGACCCTTGACCTTAACTACCACCAATTCCTCAATACTTTATTTCCCATACCACCAGACTTCGCCACAGCAACGCGTGGCCGGGCACAGCTAGTACAATATAAATTATAATAATATATAAAAATTATAACATATTATATATACATATAATATTCATAATATTTGTCACGACCCAGGCTACAGAGCACCAATAACCATACGCAGAGGCCAGACTCTATCTAATATCTTTATTAAGGAAATATATAAAGTTAGTAAAAGCAAATGTAAAAGTTAGTCCAGAAGTAGACCTTTCAGGGAAGGTCAAAATTAGTCCAAAGAAACAATGTCCAATATGAAATATTAAGGTCCAAAGTTGTAATCCAATAACCGAAACACTCACTTTGCCAGGCAAAGTGAGGGGAGATGACAAGGTCCTTTAGTCCATGAACTTGAGCAAGGCTAGGAAATAACTTGATACTTGAAACAAGGCTTGAAACGTGGAACAAGGTAACGAGGAACAAGAACAAGGTCCGTGGAATAACTTGGTAAAATCCGTGAAACAAGGCAAGGTTTAGTCCTGGGAAAACAAGGCAAGGTCCGTTGGTAAACAGAGGCTGGGAAACAGGAGCGAAGGCTGGAAACAAGGCAAGGCTTGAGCAGGAACGAGGCTAGAGACGGAGCGCGCTGTCCAGACACAACTCGCTCCGGAGGCTGACGAATTGACTCCGCAAAGTTACTCCGCGGGGAAAACACCTATATAGAGTCTAACTTTCCCGCCGAGAGCAGTTCTCTGGGAACCAGAACCGAAAGCTAATCTCTGAGACCAGATGTTTGACTCCTTAAAGATTCTCATGGAAAGTAGGCTTAATTGGCAAATTCTTAGCAATTATTCTCGCACTCCTGCGCGAGGCTGCTTCCAAGCCTCTCTGTTGTTTACAAAACTCATGGCGAGAAAACACTGGAGATGTAGCCTCAGTATTTGTTTGACATACTTCTGGAACATAATCCTCTTGCAGGTGCAAGGTTCCCAGATCTGGCTGGGAAGAATCTGTCTGGGAAGAATCCAGTTCTGACTGGGAAGGTAAAAAACCCAAGTTTTCTTCTTCATCAGGCATCACAATGTCATGAGCAGGACTACAAGGCCCATGGGTCATCACACTATCCCCCTCCTCAAGCCCCCTCCCAAACTGGGACTCTCTCCCCGAGGCGCGAGGTCGTGGCTTGGCGGGATAGGTCTGATGGAAGCGACGGGTTAGATCAGGAGCGTGAACTGTGGAAGCGTCTTCCCAAGAGCGTTCCTCAGGGCCAAAACCCACCCAGTCAATGAGATATTGCAGGCGGCGGCGGTGAAAGCGAGAATCCAAAATGTCCTGAACCTCGAACTCGTCCTCCCCATCCACCAAAATAGGGACGGGGGCCGGCCGGTCTACATCTGGCCGCACACCATCCGCCGGAAGGAGCAGGGAGCGGTGAAACACTGGGTGAATGCGCATTGAGCGCGGAAGTTGGAGTTTGAAAGTCACGGGGTTAAGTTGCGCCACCACTGGATAGGGGCCAATGAAACGGGCATCTAACTTCCGGCAAGGGCGATGGGAGGGCAAAAAGCGAGTGGACAGAAAAACCCGATCTCCTACCTTGATTTCGGGGCCCGGCTGGCGATGTTTGTCCGCGTGACGTTTATAGTCCTCCTTGGCTTGTTCCAGTTGCTGGAGCAAAAGTTGTTGCACCGCTGTGAGTTCCTGCAGCCAATCTTCTGCTGCGGGAACTTCTGAAGTTTCAATGACAGGGGGAAAGAAACGTGGATGGAAGCCGTAGTTTGCAAAGAACGGCGTTTCTTTTGTAGAAGCCTGGACTCCATTGTTGTAGGCAAATTCCGACAGTGGTAACAGAGAAGCCCAATTGTCCTGTTGGTAGTTTACATAACAGCGAAGGTACTGTTCCAAAGTGGCATTGGTGCGCTCCGTTTGCCCATCCGTTTGGGGATGATGAGCTGAAGATAAACGAGAGTCTATGCCCAATAGTTTTTGTAGTGCCTTCCAGAAACGAGAGGTGAATTGGGATCCACGGTCTGTGACCAAACTCTTGGGCAATCCATGTAGTCTGAAAACATGTTGGAGGAATAAATCTGCAGTCTCTTGGGCTGTGGGAAGACCTTCACAGGGAATGAAATGGGCTAACTTGGTGAAAAGGTCCACCACCACTAGGATCGTGGTGAATCCACAGGAAGGTGGTAAGTCAGTGATAAAATCCGCAGAAATTATTTCCCATGGGCGAGATGGGTTAGGAAGGGGGTGTAGAAGCCCTGAGGGCTTCTCCCTTCTTATCTTGGAGCGCTGGCATACTGGGCAGGTGTTAACATATTTTTCCACATCCTTGCGGATCTTGGGCCACCAGAAATCTCTTAGGATCAAATGCATGGTTTTAAATAGTCCGAAATGCCCTGCTGGTTTGCAGTCATGACACAGACGAAGTGCTTTTTCCCTGCCCGGTCCGGGTGGGATATAAACATGATTTCTATAGCAAAGCAGTCCATCTTTAAGCGAAAAGGGAAAATGCAGACCTTGACGAAGTTGATCCTGCGCCCAGGCATCTGCTTGCTGACTAGCCCTGATTTCTTGAGCACAGATGGGCCCTGGAGTAGAGGGAGTTGAATCAATGGGAGTGGATTTGGTGTTCCCCACTGTGAGCGTGGCAAAGTTCTCGGGTTGTAGTAGTTGGGATTCAAAGGTCTCCTTGCGTCCTGCAGCGTATTCCGGTTTACGTGACAGGGCGTCTGCTTGCTTGGTTTGGGCTGGGGTCACATAATGAATCTGGAAGTTGAAACGTTCAAAGAATAAAGCCCAACGTTGCTGCCTCTGATTTAGCTTGCGGGCAGTTCTTAGATGTTCTAGATTCCGATGATCAGTGTGGACTTCAATGGGAAATTTGGCCCCTTCTAGCCAATGTCTCCAAGTTTCAAAAGCTGCCTTTATGGCTAATAGTTCTTTTTCCCAAATGGTATAGTTTCTCTCTGGTGCGGTTAGTTGACGAGAATAATAGGCACAAGGATGAAGGTGATCTCCCACCGGTTGTAGGAGCACAGCCCCAATTGCCACATCAGAGGCGTCCGCTTGCACCACAAAAAGGGTTTCAGGATCTGGATGCTGAAGGATTGGCTGGGATGTGAATAATTTCTTTAGTTGCTGGAACCCTTTCTCTGCTTGATCAGTCCAGCGGAAGGGCTGTTTTCCACGGATGCAGCTAGTGATTGGGTCAGACCAGCGGGCAAAATCTGGAATGAACTTACGGTAATAGTTCGCGAACCCCAAGAATCGCTGCACCTCCTTCTTGTTAGTTGGCGCCCGCCATTCCAATACTGCTGAAACCTTGGCTGGATCCATGGAGAGCCCTAGAGGCGAGATACGGTATCCAAGGAAATCTACCTCTTGTAGATCAAAAGCGCATTTTTCTAGCTTGGCATAAAGTCCATGATCCCGCAATCGTTGCAACACCATTTTGACGTGGTTCTCATGTTCTGATTGTGATCTAGAAAACACCAAAAAATCGTCCAGGTAGATTATCAAGAACCTATCTAGGTAGTCCTGGAAAATGTCATTGACAAAATGCTGGAACGTTGCGGGAGCTCCGCATAATCCATAATTCATAACTCGGGACTCGAATAATCCGAATTTAGTCTGGAAGGCGGTCTTCCACTCGTCCCCTTCTCTGATGCGAACTAAGTTGTAAGCTCCCCGAAGATCCAGCTTGGTGTAAACCTTGGCTCCTCGAAGTCGGTCTAGTAAATCCGAGATTAAGGGCAGGGGATAGCTGTTCCGCTTGGTGATATTATTCAATGCTCTGTAGTCCACCACCAAGCGTAATTCCCCTGACTTCTTCTTCACAAACATCACTGGGGAGGCGGCTGGGGATTGAGAGGGTCTGATGAATCCCTTGCGAAGGTTTGTCTCTATGAATTCCCTGAGAGCTTCTTGCTCTGGTTCAGTCAGGGAGTAGAGATGCCCTCGCGGGATCGGGGCCCCCTCCACCAAGTCAATGGCACAGTCATAAGGTCTATGTGGGGGTAATTTTTCGGCTTCTTTTTAATTGAATACATCCCAATACTCGGAGTACTTCTTTGGCAAGGTGATAATGGGCTCGGTGTCTGTGGCATGGCAGACCTTGGCTACGAGGCAATGGTTTTGGCAGTACTTTGAAGCAAACTGCAATTCTCTGTTGGACCAGGAGATGCTTGGGTCGTGAAGTGTCAGCCATGGAATCCCCAAAATCACAGGGAAATGGGGAACCTCAGTAACAAAGAAGGAAATCTCTTCCATATGTTCCCTTATCCACATCCTGGTGGGTTCCGACCACTGGCTTACGGGGCCCGTCTTGAGAGGGCGGCCATCGATGGCTTGCACCACACGGGCATTCTTGAAGTCATGATATTGTAATCCCAGAGAGTCGGCATACTCTCTATCAATGAAATTGTTGGTAGCTCCTGAGTCTATCATGGCGTGGATCATGACGGGTCCCTTTTTTGCTGACCATAAGGTGACCACTAGAAGGAACAGGACCCCGGTTGGCGGCTCTTGAATGGGTTTCTTGACCGGGTTGGCGAGCCTCTCTACGCCCGGTCGTTGGCTTCCCCCGCCGGCTGTGTGCCAGCCGCCTCAGACGTCTTCGTCTCCGTGGAGGACGCCGCCGCAAGACGGGCGGCGGGCTTCCCTTTGGCTGGGCACTCTCTGGCGAAGTGGCCCCCATTCCCGCAATACCAACAGAGATTTAGGCGTTGGCGGCGGGCCTTCTCGGCGGCATCTAATCTGGGACGCACATTGCCCAACTGCATCGGCACCTCCTCGCTCCCTCTGGGGTATGGGGATGGTGGTGGGGGTCTCCACACTGGACGCGGCTGAACGCTGGCGGGAGCGGGGGGTTTTGCCCCAGCTCTACCGCTCTGGCCTCGTACCCACTGCTTCCTGTTGGCAATCATGACTTCAGCCCGTAAACATTGATCGATGAGTGCTTCCAGCGTTTGGGGAGGATCCACCTTGGAGATTTCCTCCAGCATTTCAATGTTGAGACCCTCCCGAAATTGTCCTCTGAGGGCAACATCGTTCCAGCCGGTGTTGTGGGCCAGCACTCGGAACTCGGCTATGTACTGAGACATGGGTCTGTCTCCTTGGAAGAGGCGGCGGAGTTTGTGCCCGGCTGCCTCCAAATTGTCCTCGATTCCCCAGGTCGCCTTAAGGTGGTCCAAGAAATGTTGCGCTGACCTTAGATGTGGGGAGGCTTGGTCGAACAGAGCCGTCGCCCAGTTAGCCGCTGGCCCGTCTAGGAGACTGTAAATCCACGCCACCTTGATGTCTTCCTGGGGAAACTCGGCATCACGGGCCTCTAGATAAGCTTGGCATTGGCGACGGAAAACATGAACCTTAGAAGCTTCTCCAGTAAACTTGGTTGGCAACGCCATGGCCGGAAGACGGATTCCGCGTTCCTTCAAACCCTTTATTTCTCCATCCTGTGCATTGAGCTTATCACGGATTCGGTCCACCTCATCCTTGTCGATGGTGTAGGTAATCGGCTGGCCGCTCGGCCCAGGTACGACTCCGGTAGACATTCTGGCCGAGGTTAATTGGTGCTTAGGGTGGCGGAGTCAAGCTGTCACGACCCAGGCTACAGAGCACCAATAACCATACGCAGAGGCCAGACTCTATCTAATATCTTTATTAAGGAAATATATAAAGTTAGTAAAAGCAAATGTAAAAGTTAGTCCAGAAGTAGACCTTTCAGGGAAGGTCAAAATTAGTCCAAAGAAACAATGTCCAATATGAAATATTAAGGTCCAAAGTTGTAATCCAATAACCGAAACACTCACTTTGCCAGGCAAAGTGAGGGGAGATGACAAGGTCCTTTAGTCCATGAACTTGAGCAAGGCTAGGAAATAACTTGATACTTGAAACAAGGCTTGAAACGTGGAACAAGGTAACGAGGAACAAGAACAAGGTCCGTGGAATAACTTGGTAAAATCCGTGAAACAAGGCAAGGTTTAGTCCTGGGAAAACAAGGCAAGGTCCGTTGGTAAACAGAGGCTGGGAAACAGGAGCGAAGGCTGGAAACAAGGCAAGGCTTGAGCAGGAACGAGGCTAGAGACGGAGCGCGCTGTCCAGACACAACTCGCTCCGGAGGCTGACGAATTGACTCCGCAAAGTTACTCCGCGGGGAAAACACCTATATAGAGTCTAACTTTCCCGCCGAGAGCAGTTCTCTGGGAACCAGAACCGAAAGCTAATCTCTGAGACCAGATGTTTGACTCCTTAAAGATTCTCATGGAAAGTAGGCTTAATTGGCAAATTCTTAGCAATTATTCTCGCACTCCTGCGCGAGGCTGCTTCCAAGCCTCTCTGTTGTTTACAAAACTCATGGCGAGAAAACACTGGAGATGTAGCCTCAGTATTTGTTTGACATACTTCTGGAACATAATCCTCTTGCAGGTGCAAGGTTCCCAGATCTGGCTGGGAAGAATCTGTCTGGGAAGAATCCAGTTCTGACTGGGAAGGTAAAAAACCCAAGTTTTCTTCTTCATCAGGCATCACAATGTCATGAGCAGGACTACAAGGCCCATGGGTCATCACAATATTATATTGTAATACAATAGAATACTAATAATACAATAATATTAATTATATATTATATTTTACATGTAATATTACTAATAATATTACACTATATTGATACAGTACAATATAGTAATTTATTACCAGTATTGTACTATGCTAATCATATAATATTGTATGTAAATTGAATGTGTAAGCCGCTCTGAGTCCCCTTTGGGGTGAGAAGGGGGGCATATAAATGCAGCAAATAAATAAATAAATAAATAAATAATGTAATAGTAGCAACATATAGAGAAAAATAATAAATGTAATAATACCAATCATACTAGAAAAAAATAATAAATGTACAGTAGAGTCTCACTAATCCAAGCCTCGCTTATCCAAGCCTCTGGATAATCCAAGCCATTTTTGTAGTCAATGTTTCCAATATATTGTGATATTTTGGTGCTAAATTCGTAAATACAGTAATTACAACATAACATTACTGCGTATATTGAACTACTTTTTCTGTCAAATTTGTTGTATAACATGAAGTTTTGGTGCTTAATTTGTAAAATCATAACCTAATTTGATGTTTAATAGGCTTTTCCTTGATCAGTCCTTATAATCCAAGATATTCGCTTATCCAAGCTTCTGCCGACCCGTTTAGCTTGGATTAGTGAGACTCTACTGTACCATATATTCTCGAGTATAAGCTGACCCAAATATAAGCCGAACAGGACCCTCACCCGAGTATAAGCCGAGGGGGGCTTTTTCAGTCTTAAAAAAGGGCTGAAAAACTAGGCTTATACTCGAGTATATACAGTACCTGCTTCTGGGAAGAAATAATCAAAGAAAACCTGCCCTGCAGCATTCACTTTCATATTTGGATCTGCCATGAAATGTCCTGAATGTGAAGACGGTTCAGTGTAGGATTTTGCTTAGCTGTTTCCTCTCTTTTTCCTTCCCAGCCGGTGCCGTTGCCAGATCGGGAAGTCATCTCCCGCCTCCGGAACTGCATCATGGCCTTAATGGCTCAGAAACTGATGCTCTACGACACGAGCATCCTTTACTGCTATGAAGAGTCCTTTCTGCACCAGGTAATTGCCCTTTTTTTGCTCTTTATATCTGAGCTTACTATATCAGTTAGGAATGAGCCAGGTATCTTGTCTCTTTGCATCAGCTGGAGGCCCCTATCCGCAATAACATGCTATGCTAGTTTTATATATCTATATATATAAAAGAGTGATGGCATCAGGGCAGCGGACAAAACAACAAAACGACAGGCCCCCCAACCTCGAAATTTGACAATACAACCCATCATCCACGGCTCTAGGTTGATACAACAAAAAGAAAAGAAAAATAAAGTCCTAATTAGGGGGAGAGGAATAATTGTTTTTATCCAATTGCTTCCAGTTAGAGGGCTAAGCTCCGCCCACTTGGTCTCCTAGCAACGCACTCAGCCCAGGGGACAGGCACAAGAGTTTGGAGAGACCCCCTAAGGGCCATCCAGCCCAACCCTTTCTACTATGCAGCAGGACACAATCCAAGCATTCCCAACACATGGACAACGTATAAATACTATAAAATACTACACAGGGACATAGACCCCCTCTACCCTCACCACTTTCACAGTACACAAACAACCAAATGCATACTAAACATAAAGACAACCATACAACAGACATTCAATACCACCGCTACCTCAACAATTTCTCACCAACACCACCAGACAACGCCACAGCAACGCGTGGCCGGGCACAGCTAGTATATTGTATTATTAACATAGCACAATATTAGCATTATATATTACTATATTGAACTATACCACTATACTGTAATATTATTAGTAATATTATATGTAATATAGAACATATAATTAATATTATTATATGGTATTATTATTAGTGTTATATTGTATTACATTACAATATTATTATCAATATTATATGTATATACAATATATTATATTATAAAACTGAGGGCGGGGGCCAGGTAAATGACCTTGGAGGGCCGCATCCGGCCCCCGGGCCTTAGTTTGGGGACCCCTGACCTAGACCTTCAAAAAGGTTTGAAGCATCACTACGGATGAGAGAGTAGAAAGGGTCAGTGCTTCTTTTAGGTTCTCCTGGGATGGACTACGCTCTTGTCTTTCGTCACTCTTCTCAGAGAAGGAGATGGTTTCTTTTTTTGATAAGTGCCATGGATTAAGTCAACCAATTTTTGAGTAAGGTTTCTAGACTTATGTAGAAGAATATAGGGTAATTACACAATTAAGATTTGTTAGCGCTAACAGGGGTTGGATGAAACTGATTTCCAGGAATCACTTTGGTCTTTGGGCATCCCTCCTTGCCAAAAAGAAATGGCTGCGGATGCCTGCTGCAGCACACGGCAACAACCCTGCCCAGGGAAGCAACGTAGCACATTGCCCTCTCCCCTCTACAAATGCTTCCTGCTGCTCTGCCATAAGGCTACCCTCTGCTAAAGTGTTGCTTACCTACGAGGACAGTTATGACCTTATTGCTGGCATATTGCTCTATCTCCCGCAGCCACTCTGGGAGGCATCGGAACGACTCTTCGCAGGTGATGTCATAGGTCAGTATTAATGCATTTGCGCTGCGATAGTAACTCTGCGTAATGGACCGGAATCTCTCTTGTCCTGCTGTGTCCCAGATCTGCAGCTTTTTTTTCCAGAACAAGGAAAGGCGGGGAGGAAAAAAGGAGGAGGGGGAAGGAGGGAAGAAAATGACTGCATTAGCACAAAACCCCTGTAACCAATCATAACACATCTTTGGCCTTCATGCACTTTCCCCCCACTGCAGGAATAAATCTAACAGAGCCTCAATTGGAAGAGTCCTGCTGTTTCAGACTCCATATGCCTATCTAATTCAGCCCAAGGGCTGGAAAAGTTACTTTTTTGGGTGAGAGCTTGCAGAATCCCCCCACCGATGCAGCTAAATTGCTTGTTTTTTCCTATTTAATTTAATGTCTGTCATTATCCTCGTACAGGATGCAATGTGGCTTATCAAAAATGAACAAAACAAAGTAAAGTAGATACCTATTTGACACAAAGTTTTTTAAAAAACAAAAAAGCAATTATATTACCACCACATGGAAGTACAGTAGAGTCTCATCCAACACTCGCTTATCCAACGTTCTGGATTATCCAACGCATTTTTGTAGTCAATGTTTTCAATACATCATGATATTTTGGTACTAAATTCATAAATACAGTAATTACTACATAGCATTACTGCATATTGAACTACTTTTTCTGTCAAATTTGTTGTATAACATGATGTTTTGGTGCTTAATTTGTAAAATCATAACCTAATTTGATGTTCAATAGGCTTTTCCTTAATCCCTCCTTATTATCCAACATATTCGCTTATCCAATGTTCTGCTGGCCCGTTTATGTTGGATAAGTGAGACTCTACTGTAATTCACAAACACTGTAAAGGATATGGATACATTAAAATATACTTTTGCTACAATAAATCAAGAGTCAACGTTTTCTCTGAATTAACAGGTCTGGGGGAAAAGAAGCCGGCGTGGGATACGGTATATTGGGGAAGAGCCCCCACGTACTGTAATGTTTCCCATCTCAGATATTTATGGCTTCAGTGGAGGTTCTGTTCAGCCATTATGTTTATTAATAGACTTCTCCATGGTTGGAAGAAGCATCAACATTTACATACGGAGCAAATAGGGACAGAAGAAACACTGTAATGCACGCCAGATGTTTTGTTTTAACCTGGGATTTTTAGATCTATATAACTCAGAGTGTTTTCACTTCCCTCTTCTTTCAAGAATTCTTGAGTGTGTGCTTTATTACCGTTTGTTTGAAAAGGTAACACCAGGAGGTCTCTCTACTCCAAGATTCCTTACACAAAGACATGAGAGTCAGCATTAGGGACTCTTCTATCAAAGTCAGTAGAGTTATTGTCTATCTACTCTTTTCTACAAGATGTATTACCAGCAACAACAAAAGTAACCTTTCCCTTTTTAAACCTTACCAGAGCATCCTGCTATGTTCTCTCCTGTTTCCTGCCATAAGGTCATATATAGCATCAGCTGTGTTGCACTCAGTTATAGATACTAATATCCCTAAATCAAAATATGCCTAACCTGCCTTTACCACAACTCTTAAAAAGAAACCAATTTGAAAGGCTTGTTCAATTACACTGAATTCACTTTCCTCTCACCACTAGTCATGTAAATGGCTCTTGTAACAAAACAAGAGACTTATCACCACAAAACCAAATGAAAACGTTCTAGTTGTCCAAAGGCCACTTCACCAATCTTCTACCCAAAAGTTCTCATTCTGGGCTGCAATGGACTAAATCAAACGTCACCAGACATAAACTCTTTAAGGCAGTAAACCAGATGTTGGGGTGCAAAATGGCTGTATAGTGTTTCCCAATCTCAGGGCCTGCCTTCAAGTCTCAGGATCTATCTTTTCTTCCCTGGTCCTCAAGCAAAGAGTGAGGAATCTCAGGGCAAGAGCACTGCTTTGAAAATGTGCCTATATATTTTCCTCACATGTTAACCTTTTTCTGAATGACATGCGCAAATGTGGCTGATGCGTAACACCTCATGCCAAAAGAGGTCCCCAGGATCTGCCCCCATTACACCACAAAGGGCTGCCCTTAAATTTCAGGTTTTGGCACTGAAATCTCAGGTTGGCAGAGAATCCTGATCTGGCAACCGTGGGGCTGAGTCTTGTTTTATAGGAAAATCACAATTCCTAAAGGATTAGTTTAAAAAAAAAAAAAATGATCCTAGGAGTTACTGAAAACAAATTGTCTTTTCTCTGCTCCTGAACCAAGAGTTCCATGTTACAACCAAACACATTTGGTTCATTTTAAGCGATGGTTGTTAAAAAGTCTCAATGCTAAACCACACTTTGGTCCTGGCTTGTTTGAACAAACCATTGTCAGTAACTGGAGTACCCCCAAATTTAAAACTGGCTACTTTAAAACTGGAAGCAAAAGCTGTCTGAGGCTTATAAATCATGGCTTTAGCATTAGAGGAGAATGAGAAGACCTCCCATTTCTCTGCAGAGTTGATAATGTTATTAGGCCTCTTATGAAACCTGTCTGCTGGTCTTCTGGTTTCCTCGTCCATCAAAGCTCCTGCCTTCAGACATTTCGATTCAGGACACAAAGCTGAGATGACACACACGGTGACTCTCCTCTGAGGAAGGAGACGTGTCTGGAAATACGCATTTGAAATTTATCATTTTCCCCTATCGGTGATGGGGAGTGGCAGCTTTTCTGGTGCAGAATCGTAATGGCATCATTAAAACGCTAAAGGCCCTACACAAAGCCCAGAACCACAAAAACAACATCTAGTTAAGCAGTGGTCAAAGGCAGGGAAAAGAGGAATATAAGTCTCCACAAGCCCAGATAAAGAAAAAAAAGATCTTTTTCTTTACATCTGCTTGATTGAGAGTTGCAAGGGTGAATCAGCTCAAAAGTCATAGAATTGCTGAATCTTGAGAAGTTGGAAGGGTTTTTTTCATGTCAGGAGGTACTTGAGAAACTGCAAGTCGCTTCTGGTGTGAGAGAATTGGCCTTCTGCAAGAACTTTGCCCAGGGGACGCACTGATGTTTGATGTTTTACCATCCTTGTGGGAGGCTTCTCTCATGTCCCCGCATGGGAAGCTGGAGCTGATAGAGGGAGCTCACCCACTCTCCCTGGATTCGGACTGCCGACCTGTCAAGTCAGCAGTCCTGTCGGCACAAGGGTATAACCCATTGCACCACCAAGACAATCCAGTGCAATCCTTTGCCATGCAGGAACACACAACTAAAACACTCCATCTGTTTAGAGACTTCCAAAGAAGGAGAGTCCACCATCATGATTTCATTTAACTTAGTGTTATAACTCCAATCAATAAAAATAGTTAGAAATATGTAACTAAAATAACAACTTCAAAAAATAGCCATAGGTAAAATATACAAAGAAAAGGCTAGAGAACTGTTTTATATAAAATCTAAAATGCTACTGCAATTGGGATAAAGCTAGATCAGGTACAGATCTCTTTCAAGCCTTAAAATATTTTTAAGTAAAAATAGCCACTTAGTAAGTAATATATGGAACTAGATCTGCCAGTAAATAGTTGATACCTTTCTCTTTTGACCCTGAGAGTCTTAGAATGACATTGCTCAGAAATCTCCCTCTATAAAAAGGACAACGTACATCACAATGTTTAATACCTTCCACTTGACCTACCCCATAGGTACAAAGGTGCTGTTCATGCACTGAGGCAATCTGCCCCACTTCCGAACAACTCTTACCGTCAGATTAAATCAGTTTAAAGGGGGGGGGGGGTTGATATCAGTTTTAAAGTCAGTAGATTAATGTGCCAAAGCTAAGCAAAATAATTCTGTGCATGTGTGTGTGTGTGTGTGCCCTCAAATCCTTTACAACTTATGGTGACCCAAAGGCAAACTTACCAGGGGGGGGGGGGGGGGGGTTCTTGGCAAGATTTGCTCAGAAAGGGTTTGCCTCTGCTTTCTTCTAAAGCTGAGAGAGTGTGACTTCTCAATGGTGGGTTTCCATGACCAAGTGGGGATTTGGACTCTGATCTACAGACGCTCAAACCACTGCATTATGCTGGCTCTATTTACTTATAAGTAAATTATACTAATTTTAAAGGACTCGATCAGAAGTCCTCCATGATTTGCCTTCAAAGCTAATCAAATAGAAAGGGGGCTAGCTATGTCAGCCCCCCCCCCCCCCATCTCTTCTCCCCTCAAATAACCCCACATGGAAGTGGATTTCCCTCAGGCTGGTGAGAGATCGTGATGTTTCAATTCTTTGAGGCTATTATCCGAATGGTCTCTGCATCCTTGCTGCCTTTTATCTGAGCTTATTTGATTTATTAATGTTCTGCAGGGTGCCTGTGCCGTTGCCCTTCTACCACGGTAATTTTTTGCTTGAATTGGATTTGTTTTAATCAGATGGCTTTTATCAGCTGCTCTGCATATGCTTAAATAGAAAAAAGGGAAGTTTAGACTGAGGTTAGGAAAGTAAATTGGAAGTGTGCAGTGCGGATTACTCCTAAGTAAGTGTGTCTAGAATTGTGGACTCGTTGATTTACCAAATAGATTGATTGAAAATCATCTTCTGTGATTTTTTAAACACCATGTACACGTCTGAAGCCAAATACCCACTATGACACTGAAATATCTAAATTCATCACAGTGAGTCCTTTGAATCTGTTGGATTTGGTTCCAGGGCCCTCCATGGATACCAAAATTTGTAGACAATCAAGTCCCATTATATACAATGGCATAGTAAAGTGGTGTCCCTTGCAGAAAATGGCAAAATCAATGTTTGGTTTATGGATTTAAATAAATATATTTTTTCAAGCTGTGGATGGTTGAATCCATGGATACAGAATGCATGGATATGTTGGGGGGGGGGGGGGCAAACTGTATATGCATTGTTCTTTTATTATATAGTTGACTTTTTCGTTGTTAGGCTTTTAAAATTTCTGTAGTACTTTTGGGACTTGTGTGGTTATCATTGCTTTATTTTAATTTTATTTTGATGTATTAAACTTGACAAGCAGGGGGGAAAATAAATGAGAATTCTTCTACCCACAAATGAGATAAACGTTTCTAAATACACTTCCACCACATGCAGCTGATATTTTCCTTCGCTCCCCAAATTTCTAGCCCTGCAGAGGATAAGACACTGAAAAGTGTTCACACCTGGGAACCTTATAATGTATGGTGTATTCCATTATCTGCCACTTTTCATTGGATACTTAAACTCTATTTCTAAAAGCTCAAATGCAGTTTAAAGTACAGTAATTGCAATGTTTGAAACATGAGGACCCAAGGAAAATTTCATTAGGGTGGCAGAACTGTTATTTGGAGGCTCTCAGTCATGAAAATCTACGATAGTCATGCAAATCCACTGGGTGACCTAAGCAAGTCACACACTTAGCCTCAGAAAACACATGAATAATAGGGGATAATAATAAACAGACAATGAGTGTGATGTTTACAGAACTGTTTCTATGCTCTTTGTTTCATTAGTATAGTTTGTGAATTTACCTTAGTGTAGCTAGGTGTTTTGTAAGTGTGTTTGCTTTTGATTTAGTTCTGTAGTATGCTGTAGTAGTTAATTAGGTAGGTACACGGTTTTGGTGATACAGTAGAGTCTCACTTATCCAAGCTAAACGGGCTAGCAGAACCTTGGATAAGCGAATATCTTGGATAATAAGGAAGGATTAAGGAAAAGCTTATTAAACATTAAATTAGGTTATGATTTTATAAATTAAACACCAAAACATCATGTTATACAACAAATTTGACAGAAAAAGTAGTTCAATATGCAGTAATGTTATGTTGTAATTGCTGTATTTACGAATTTAGCACCAAAATATCACGATATATTGAAAACATTGACTACAAAAATGGCTTGGATAATCCAGAAGCTTGGATATGCGAGTCTTGGATAAGTGAGACTCTACTGTATTATAAAAAAGTACTTTTTGTATTATGTTTGCTCTTTTATAAGGTTTTCTTTATTGCTGAATAAAAAATAGTTAAGAAATAAAAGAAAACCCATGATAAGGTCGCCTTAGGGTTGATATAAGTTGGTAATGACTTGGAGGCACACAACAACAAACCTCAATCTTGTTTTTACTCCTAACTATACTCCTGCTGTATTTCTCTGAAGCTCCACATTCCCATCAATGTGTGGCCACCTCACTCAGCCACTTCTCCCGTGTTTTGGCTCCAACGCTGCTGACATTCATCTGATATCACAGTCAGAGGGAGTGACTCACCAACTGGTCCAGAGTACAGAACAAGATCGACAACTCATATTTCACCCTGCATGACACTGCATGAGTTAAGACACCACTGTTTCAATCTTGCACATTGAGATACTGAGTGCAGTATTTTGCTCTTACAAGAGACCGACAGATTGACTCCTCCATTTTTGGCAAGAGATAAGAAACTGTTGCTTTCCTTGCTCTGGAATTGCAAGCTCCCCAAAGCCTTGGGAAAGCCTGTGGCTCATTTACTTACATCATTTTTGCTCTGCTCTTCAATGTAAAGCACTCCCAGAACTGTTTACTTGAGATCAATAATGACAGTCCTTGCCTGCAGGCTTACAATGTTTAAAAAGGGGACACACAAAAAGAAACAGGGATGGTAATGGAAAGGCAGGGAGGAAATCCAACTTGTTTTTAAATTCAAAAAGTTCTTGGAACAAGGAGCTTGAGGGACAGGAGACACCCAACAGAGTTGAAAGGGCCAGATTATCAATGGTGCAGAAGTCTAAATGCCCTAAAGAAGTGGTTCTCAAACATGTATCCCTCTGACCGCCATTTCTTCTATATGCGGACATTGCACCCCACCCCACCCCGCTGAACGAAATTACGTTGTACAATATGAATAAAAATGTTTTGTTTAGTGTACATATCTTCAGTCCCACATTTATGTATATTCATATTTGAACGTTTTACAAGGAAATATAAGCAGCCACCCACATTTATGGGTTTGGCATTCGTGGATGTGATTATTTCTGGGTTTGCCATTGCCTCTCCAAAACTCGAGATGGATCACAGCAGGGAGGAGCCTGGAAGGGCTGCTGGGGCAACAAGTGGGAAGCTGAGGCCCTGCAAGCCTCCTCCTCATCCTCTACCTGCTTCTTTTCCAGTCCCTACATGGAAGCTCTTATAGCAGAGGGGAGAAGGGGTCCAGGAGGGCAGATGTGGAGATGCTGGGCACAACAGGGAAACACAGTCTGAGAGGGCGCATCCCTCAGAAGTGGGAAGCAGGATCTGCCTCTAAAGGTAGATGCTCTGTCCTTTGAGAAATATTTGCCAACTACTGCTCTATCTTTTCCTAGTCCAACGGTTTTGTGTGTGTGTGTGTTTGTGTGTGAGTGAGAGAGAGTGGGGGAGGTAGAACCATTGGAATCAGAACGGGGCAAATGTCTTCCCTTTCCACATCAAGCCATTGTCATTTGCCTTTGGGAGGAGGAAAGAGAACAGAAAGGCACTTCACTCCTTCTAATGGCTCTACATCTTTTTCTTTCTCTTTTACACACACATACATAGACAATCTCTTCCCTGTGTGCCCCTACATTAGGTTTGGGAAAGATGGACCTGCAGGGATCACCATAGCCAAGTACCTCTGAAAGCCCAGAGCAGCCACCTTCCAAGGTGGATGTGTCTTTCTGGACTCCTCTCCTCAATGTATCCAGTAACTCCACACACATCCCAGTTCGGAGAGAATGGCAACAGGTAGAGACAGGTGAAGAAGGAGGCAACTAGCAGAGGAGGGAGAGTAGAGTTCACAAAAGACCCCATATCAGGATTTGAAGGGTCTAAATACCCTTAAGGCTTCAGATTCCCATTCCTGGGTTAGCCTCTAGTATACAAAATGGATAAAATGGAGAAAAAAGCAGGATTGGTTTTTCTCACTGGAAGCCCATTTCTTAAAAAACACATGCCATCTCAAAATGAAATCAGAAAAATCAAGGAAGGTCTTACCTTTACTTTTTCACCATTTATCTCCACTGTCTTAATCATAAAGTCCACCCCAATCGTGGCTCCTTGTCCTGGTGGAAAAAGACCCTTGAGAAAAGAAAACAAAGTATTATTCATAATACCATTTTTGAGACAAGAGAAGTTTGATTTTTTCCTATCCTATTTGCTGAAAAGGGAGGTCAAACAACAAGACACACAACCATTCCATGGCTATAGAGTAAGAGACTCCCATGGTGTGGTCTGAGAGCTTCCAGACCCGTACCAGAAGCTCTCCTTCCTATCTCTTGGGCTGTTGTTCCTCACAGAACTCTGGGATTCAATCTACAAGAGTATTTTGATTATGGCAGCAGTCATAAAAGAAAAAGGAAATTCATAGACATTTCCATGTTTATGCAGACAAAGGTTCACCCAAGAGTCATCAGCAATCTATTTCTGCCTAGTACAAGACAGGCCAAGCCAAGAGCACTGTACTCCACCTTTGGTCTCACCGGACTCTGTGCCAAGTGGATCATACTCAAGAATCCATCTGTGCCACAGGAATGAAATCAATGTCATGGAGATATACTGAGGTTCAGTATTAAACTAGGATTGAAGAGATGTTCCAAATCCCCTTGAAACCTGCTGAATGATTTCTAATTAGCCACAATCTCTTGGCCTAACCTATTTATTTATTTATTTACAACATTTCTACCCCACCCTTCTCACCCTAGGGGACTCAGGGAGGCTTACAAAAACTGGCAAAATTCAATGCCAAACAAATACTTGACAGTGTTGTGTTTTGAGGACAAAATGGGTAAGGGCATTTAACAGTGAGGGTGATTGTAGTGGTTTGAGTGTGGGACCAAGACTCTGGAGACCAGGGTTCAATCTCCTGCTTGGCCAAGGAAACCCACTACTGTCCTTGGAGGAGTCATATGCTCACAGCCCTAGGAAACCATGTGATAGGGTTGCCTTAGGATTGCTGCAAGTCCGAAACAACTTAAAGACAGACAACATCACCAACAGAGCACTTAAAAGGAAGGGAGATATAGTAATTAATTAATATTCTGCTAGGGAAAGAGGAAAAATGATGATTAATTATACAAAAAGGATGACGGTATAATGATGAATACCAACCTAGGGAATTCATTTTTTAAAAATCTTGTATACTATTCTTCTTCAATGAATTCAGAAATATCACTTCTGAATTTTGGCAACACTAGCCAAAATTCAAACAATGTAGAGTCAACATATAAAATTCCTTCCATTGCTAAAATCAAATCCAGCAGTGTCAGCAAAACCATCATCTGGAAGTGATTGGAGGATAGTTGAGCAAGCCCAAATATTTCTCATTTGTTAAAACACGTCTGCCTATTACCTTTCCTTCCATGGAAGAGCTGCTTTCCTTTTTAAAGAACTGGTTTCCTTGTTAAAAGAGCACATCTCAAAAAAAATTACGAACATTATAAGGAAGTACAAATCACATATATAGTGCTTTTAGAAATAACTATCTCATAAAGGACTAATGCATAGCAGTCTTTTTAGTCTATCTGAGATGTAGACTAGCTGGGTTTTCCCCCTTCCATAATGTGTACGGGAGTAGTACCATACTTAGCCATAGGCTATAATTATTTGTTTCTTTCCTGGAAACTAGGATCTAATGGCTCATAGACTGGTTCACCAATTTCAATACTACAGTCTACAATGTTCTTGTTGTTGCTTGCATTCAAACTTAGAACAACCGGAAGGCAAATCTATCACAATGTTTTCTTGGCAAGATTTGTTCAGAGCAGTTTGCCATTGCGTTCCTCTGAGACTGAGAAAGCATGTTTTTCCTAAGGACACTCAATAGGTTTCCATGGCTGAGCAGGGATTCAAGTTCTAATCCAACAGTAAAAATAGTCAAACTGGCTCTAAAGTCTACATTATTACTAGCATTATCTCAAGTTGGTGAAGTTGGAAAAGAGAAAGCAAGAAAGAACCACCTCTCAGCTGGCTTCCCTCAATGACTTGTCAATCTTGTAACATCAGAAGCTGAATAAATACTCCAAATATTTTTTTACATTTTTATTTCAGATTTCTCTGTGGAGTAGAGGTCAATGTCGCTCTAGTGCCCATGGCAGCATGCCCACAATCACGGAAAGAGAAGAATTAACTTTCGCAAAGATCAGTTCATTCAAGGCTCTCCACAAGGAAGTGGAGCTGACAAGTTTGTACATCAAATTGCCAAGAAACACTCAATGTGTTACATAACCTCAACACAAACTGCCTTTCTTTCTATCCAGCCACAGAATCATGGACTGGGGGCAGAGAAACCACAAGGACATTGCTTACTTATAAGAATTTTAGAAGGGCACTGTAAGATCTGACCAAACAGCTATGAAGAATGCCTCTGTAGCAGTCTATTTCCACATGCAGCAGGCAATCAGAAACATATGGAAAGCCCACAAGAGGAATATAACCAAAGCAGTATCATCCACCAATTGGTCCAGAGGAGCTGGTGTTGGCACACACATAATTTCTGACTCTGGAAAAAAATACACAATTGACCCTCCATAACAGCAGGCTGAACTTCTGTGGATGTAATGATTCACAGACTTTATTAATATGTTTTCTCTAAGAATCTCTTGGTCCTCCAGAATGACTTTATGGACAACTTCCACTGAAGGTTGACCATGGAGTCATACTGGAGTGTCCTGCTCACTTCAAAGGATCAGTCTGAACGCAGATCAGAGATGGCTGCTCTCAAATCCAATCTTTATTGAAGAACACATGACTTTGGAAAAGTCAGGAATGACTCAATGTTTACATACAACTATTTTTATAACTTTTTATGCTACGTAACACCACACGTAAATATCATCATCAAGTCCCACCCCCAATATCACATTACTACCATTTTCACACACTAGACCAATTATAATTGTTTATACTTTCGGCCCCAAGTTCCCAGGCATATTCTATCTTCTTCTGCCAGGTGCTCCTGGGATTGTTTATGTTATGACTCCCAGTTACAGGGCTGAATGACCACTCCGGTGGTCATTCTGCGCGGCTCCCGAAAGTCTGCCGCCGCTGTCGGCCCTTCCGCCCATCCGCATACTGGCCTCGCTGTAGCTCCCTCATCTCGCCTTTCCTCGTCGTACGGCACATCCTCCTCCTCTTCCTGGATCCCCCGCTCCTCTCCGCCTTCGTCTGCAAATCCACTGGACCCGATCCCTGGCCCCAGTGGTCTTTCTACTCCGACGCCCATTCGGGGGGTTGGGAGCTCTGTTGGGGTTGGCGGCCTCAGAATTCCCAGAGCTTGCTGGCGCTCCACTTCGCGCGCCATTCTGTCCCGGAACTCCAGCTCTTGCCAATATTCCTCGTTTCCCTCGTCCCTTGCCGCCGCGGGACTCTGCGTTGAAGCTCGCTGTCCCCTCTGGCTCCAATCGCCTCCTTTGCTTGGCTCTCTCTCGGCGCCATATCGGATGTGCTCTTTTTGGAGATTCTCTTCCAATATTGGCACTATTCTCCCCACGGTATCCGACAGCCTGGATAAATGAGTTTCCAGGATGGATAACCGCAGGGCCACGGTCTCCGGCATGCTTCCTCCAGATCCCCAACTGGTTTCTGCCGCCGCCGGAACGCCTCTTCCCCCTCTGGGAATCCTCTGGGTCACGCCGTCCGGCTTGGGGTACCCCGTAGAGGAAGCTATGGCTTGCAATGTCTCTTCTGCCAACGGCAGAGCTCCCAGCGGAGGCCCCTTTGCTCCGTCATGGCTTTGATCTCCTTCCCTGCTCATTATCACTTCACTGCAAATTTGCAGGAGGGTGAGAACTGGATTCCTGACTTAATTGTCCTGCTCACTTCAAAGGATCAGTCTGAACGCAGATCAGAGATGGCTGCTCTCAAATCCAATCTTTATTGAAGAACACATGACTTTGGAAAAGTCAGGAATGACTCAATGTTTACATACAACTATTTTTATAACTTTTTATGCTACGTAACACCACACGTAAATATCATCATCAAGTCCCACCCCCAATATCACATTACTACCATTTTCACACACTAGACCAATTATAATTGTTTATACTTTCGGCCCCAAGTTCCCAGGCATATTCTATCTTCTTCTGCCAGGTGCTCCTGGGATTGTTTATGTTATGACTCCCAGTTACAGGGCTGAATTACCAAAGCCCTGTAACTGGGTTCCATGACATGTTACATAACCTCAACACAAACTGCCTTTCTTTCTATCCAGCCACAGAATCATGGACTGGGGGCAGAGAAACCACAAGGACATTGCTTACTTATAAGAATTTTAGAAGGGCACTGTAAGATCTGACCAAACAGCTATGAAGAATGCCTCTGTAGCAGTCTATTTCCACATGCAGCAGGCAATCAGAAACATATGGAAAGCCCACAAGAGGAATATAACCAAAGCAGTATCATCCACCAATTGGTCCAGAGGAGCTGGTGTTGGCACACACATAATTTCTGACTCTGGAAAAAAATACACAATTGACCCTCCATAACAGCAGGCTGAACTTCTGTGGATGTAATGATTCACAGACTTTATTAATATGTTTTCTCTAAGAATCTCTTGGTCCTCCAGAATGACTTTATGGACAACTTCCACTGAAGGTTGACCATGGAGTCATACTGGAGGACCTACAGATTCACAGAGGGAACACTTCTTTAGGCATGTACAGATATACTTTGGTTAACAAAGTCTCTGACAAAGTCTTCTTACAGCAGCCCTTTTCTCATTTTCTGTCTGTCTAGCTGGGGGCCCTTCCACACAGTCATATAACCCAGAATATCAAGGCAGAAAATCGCACAATATCTGCTTTGAACTGGTTATCTGAGTCCACACTGCCATATATTCCAGTTCAAAGCAGATAATGTGGGATTTTATTCAGCTATGTGGAAGAGGCCTGGGAGGTGGGGTTTCCTGAATTAGCACTGGGTGAATGATGAAGGAAAGATGGATGGAGAAATAAAAGCTTTCAGTATTGGGTTGCAGAAGCATGTCTACAATAAACAATGCAATAAAATTTGATCTAGGAAAGAATTGGATTAGATTATTCTTCTATACCTGTGCGTGCTAATGAACAACAGGCATGATGAACAACAGTTTCCTCCAGAATCACTAACTGACAGTGGATGAAGGACAAAATAGAAAGAGAAGGAAAAGGTAGATACGCCTGCCTCACCAACTACCCTGTCATTGAAAACATAGGTAAAGCTTTCTGCCTGATGTTAAGTCTAGTTGTGTCCTACTCTGGGGGTTGTTGCACATCTCCATTTCTAAGCCGAAGAGCCGGCGTTGTCCATAGACACCTCCAAGGTCATGTAGCTGGCATGACTGCATGGAGCACCACGGAGTGGTACCTATTGATCTACTCACATTTACGTGTTTTCGAACTGCTACATTGGCAGAAGCTGGAGCTGACATCGGGAGCTCATTCCGCTCCCCAGATTCAAACCGCTGATCTTTCGGTCAGCAAATTCAGCAGCTCAGCATTTTAACTCACTGCACCACAGAGGGCTCCACTGAAAACATACTTCCAACAAAATTGAAAATATAAGCAAAATGAAGACTGTTGGAAGAAAAAAAAATCACGCCAAGGATGCATTATGGAATAAGATTTCAAATGGCTTTTGTTTAAAGAAATAAAGCCCAGGAACACATTTGCTTCATTAACTGAGGTATACCTGTATTGTATTCATGATTGCTAACAATGATAACTACACCCTCCATAAATTTGTGTAATTGCTTTTTAAGACCATCCAAGTTGTTGGCAGCAGAAGAAAAAAAAGCATTTGGTGGCAAAATCCATGGATTGGGATAGCCCCTAGCATTTCATAGATGAAAACTAGGAAATGTACCCAAGCAATATTAGAATGTGATTCAAAAGGTATGGCCAGGCAACCGGAACACAAAATTAATAATGAGGAGGCACATCAAACTACTGTTTAAGCAGGTAATAATAATAATAATAATAATAATAATAATAATAATAATAATAATAATAATCCCCCCCGCAGGTGCCACCTTGACGTGGTGGGGGGGGCTTAGCTGCTCCAATGATGACTGAGGGCTGTGCTGGCGGTAGTGTAACTACCGGCAGGTCCAACCAAGCCAGAGAGGCCTCAGCTGAGGAGCACAACCAAGAGCACCTAACCCATTAGCATTATGGAGAATCAAACCCAAACGAAGTCTATACTGGCTCGGTCGTCGCCCAGGATAAAAAGGACCGCGGAGGATGCTGCTGATTCTGGACATCCATCGACAAGTGGGCTACGGAATCATCAAAACCCAAATGAACAGTCACAGAAGCGGCAAAAATATACAATGCCAGAAAACCGCACAATTATGAAATGCTACTACAAATCTGAACCTCAAAGGCGTGGCTACCAAAAAAGGATGCATCAACTGTGGAAACAAGAGTACCCTGACTCACAGATAACAGAACCCCGACTGGCTGCCCAACGAAGATTCGTAATCAGAAACAAAGTGTTCAGTGAAGTTGAACTCGAAGAAATCCAGAAAATTTGCAAAGTAGATTACCATCAGACCACAGCACAGACAGCAGCAGAGACTCCAGCAACACTTGGAATGGTGGAACAGATTGAACCAGAAGAAAGGGTGGAGCTTTTGCAAGAATTTGAGGAACCAGCACTTGAAACATCTGTTGAACCACCAGGAACCTTGACAGCAAGACAACAAGAGCTCAAGGATAAGATCATGGCTCATGCTGCAGCAAATGCAATAAGACAGCGGCTCCCAACTCTAAAAACAGTGCCCAAGAGACACCTGGCGCCTCTCATGAAAGATGTGAATGCAGCACTCTCCACTGTCCAAATAACATCAATTGAACAAACAAACCAGTTTGCCTACAGTGCAGCAGTGATAGTAACAGAAGAACTTGGGCTCCTACAACCAAGGCAGCCCCAAAGAAAATCGACTGGAAAACCAAAGTGGAAGGTCAGGCTAGAGTTGAAAATCAAGAAACTTAGATCAGATGCAAGTAACCTGAAAAATATGAAAGAGAGGAAACTGAAGAATGACAAAATCAAGCAATACCTGATCCGAAAGTACTGGCTGAACACCAGAAAAATTGAAGAAGCTTTGGAAATCGTGAAAGAACAAATTACAGCAACAGCCAGAAAAATTGAAAGGTATGAAGCCAGAATCATCCAGTACAGACAAAATCAACTGTTTCAATCAGACCAAAGACGGTTCTACCAGAGTCTGAACCAAACAACAGACACAGTAACCATAAAGCCAGAGAAAACTGCAACAACAAAGTTCTGGAAAGAACTTTGGGAAAATAATAAAAACTACAACAAAAACGCTGGGTGGATAAAGGAGTTTGAAGGAAAATTCTCACAGAACAAAATGGAACTGATGGAATTAACAACTGAAATGATCAGCAAACGAGTGCAAAAAGTCAAGAACTGGACATCGCCTGGTAGTGATCAACTTCATGGATTTTGGCTCAAACATCTGATTAGTTTACATGGAAAAATGGCCCAACAATTCAATGAGATGCTGCAGAAAGGAAGTATCAGTGAATGGCTAACAACTGGAAGAACATACCTGATACAAAAGGATCCAGCAAAAGGAGCAGCACCAGGAAACTACAGGCCAATAACGTGTCTGCCCACTATGTTTAAACTACTGACTGGCATCATAGCTGACAGAATTCAAGACTATCTTGAAAAAAAAAGCATCTTGTCAGATGAACAGAAAGGCAACAAACGGAAAAGCAGGGGCACAAAAGACCAGTTATTGATTGACAAAATGATTCTGGAGATCTGTAAGAGCCGAAAAGCTAATCTTCACATGACGTGGATTGACTACAAAAAGGCCTTTGACTCACTCCCACACAGCTGGATCATCAAGTGCCTGGACGCCATCGGGATTTGTAAAACAGTTGGCACCTTCATTGAAAACATGATGGAGCACTGGAAAACTGAACTGTTTGTTGGAAATGAAAGCTATGGACTTGTCAACATCAGGAGAGGAATTTTCCAGGGAGACTCATTGTCCCCTCTGCTTTTCATTATTGCCATGATCCCTCTGTCAACAATCTTACAAAAAACAAATCTCGGCTATCAAATATCTAAGAATTCTCACAAAATTTCACATTTGATGTACATGGATGACCTGAAGCTATATGGGAAAACGGAAACTGAAATCCAGTCTCTGACCAACACTGTCCGAATTTTTAGCACTGATATCAACATGGAGTTTGGTTTGGACAAATGTTCGACAGTGGCATTGAAGAAGGGAAAAATCATTGAAAGTGAGGGCATAATTATGCCCAATGGCCAAACAATAAAGTCTCACCAGCCAGAGGCCTATAAATATCTGGGCATATTACAGCTGGACAACATCAAGCATGAACATGTGAAAACTGTGGTCAGCAAAGAATACACACAAAGGGTCAGAAAAATTCTCAAAAGCAAGCTCAATGGAGGCAACACCATCAAGGCCATAAACACCTGGGCCATACCTGTCATAAGATATACTGCTGGCATCATAAACTGGACACAGGCGGAACTGGACAATTTGGACAGAAAAACAAGAAAACTCATGACCATTCATCATTCCCTGCACCCTCGCAGTGATGTTGACCGGCTGTATCTGCCTAGAAGATCAGGGGGCAGAGGACTCTTGCAAGTAAAACAAGCAGTCAAAGAAGAAGAACATGCCCTGGCAGAATATGGAAAGCAAAGTGAAGAACCTGCTTTGATTGAAGTCAAAAATCAGAAACTCCTCAAAACACAGCAGACAAAAAACCAGTACAAGAAAACCGCACTACAAACTAGAGCTGACAGCTGGCACAACAAAACATTGCATGGAAAGTTCCTTGACAAAATTGAAGGAAAAGCTGATAAGGAGAAGACCTGGCTCTGGCTCACGAATGGGACCCTGAAGAAGGAGACAGAAGGCCTGATCCTTGCAGCCCAGGAGCAAGCCATCAGAACAAATGCAATTAAGGCCAAGATTGAAAAATCAGCTGATGACCCAAAATGCAGACTGTGCAAGGAAACCGACGAAACCATTGATCATATCCTCAGCTGCTGTAAGAAAATCGCACAGACAGACTACAAACAGAGGCACAACTATGTGGCCCAAATGATTCATTGGAACTTATGCCTCAAGTACCACCTCCCAGCAGCAAAGAACTGGTGGGATCACAAACCTGCAAAAGTATTGGAAAATGAGCACGCAAAGATACTGTGGGACTTCCGAATCCAGACTGACAAAGTTCTGGAACACAACACACCAGACATCACAGTTGTGGAAAAGAACAAGGTTTGGATCATTGATGTTGCCATCCCAGGTGACAGTCGCATAGATGAAAAACAACAGGAAAAACTCAGCCGCTATCAGGACCTCAAGATTGAACTTCAAAGACTCTGGCAGAAACCAGTACAGGTGGTCCCGGTGGTGATGGGCACACTGGGTGCTGTGCCAAAAGATCTCAGCCGGCATTTGGAAACAATAGACATTGACAAAATCACCATCTGCCAACTGCAAAAGGCCACCCTACTGGGATCTGCACACATCATCAGAAAATACATCACACAGTCCTAGACACTTGGGAAGTGTTCGACTTGTGGTTTTGCGAAACGAAATCCAGCATATCTATCTTGTTTGCTGTGCCATACAACGTTGTTGTGTTGATAATAATAATGATAATAATAATAATAATAATAATAATAATAATATAAACATGGACATGCATATGCTAGGTTTAGTAAATCTTAAAAAAAGAAAAGAAATATGGCCAAGTGAATGTAAAGGAAGCTCCCTCCTCTCCTTCCAGCTGAGTCAACTCAGTAGAAAACACTTTTTCACTTTGAACTCCATCTACAGCAAGATGAGGACAAAGGAGGAAAGTGAGAAGAGAGAATCTCTGACATTTTAAAAACAACTGAGAAAGTGAGACAGCAGAGGATTAACTGGAACGATTCCTGCTACTGTAGAGTTGGAAGGCATCATTTAACTATTTGTGGAGAAATATATTTCTTCATCTGCAAGTTTTTTTAGGGCAAGGAATTCTGAGATGTGGCTGCATCTAGTATTGTATAAAAGTCTTCCTGTTGCCCAGTTTTTAATTATTTGGGGGAAATAAATACATCAGTCATTTCCCTTGTACATTTTAATCACCATTGTGAAGGAAACTATTGTCCAATATTTTTCACTTTTTCCAAGAAAAATAGGGGGGAGGGTGAAGAGGTATCCATGAAATATTTCCAGGTGTTCCTGTCTCTAGTCATCACTCTTCCATCATTCTGCTTCATTCGAAGTCCTTAGATTCTATTACTACATGTTCTCTTCCCAATTATATTAATCCTACCCATTTTTCTGCACCACACTATGCATTATTTTGTGCACATCACCTTTCTTATATTCCTTTTTCCTATACTTAAGCCCTCCTTGTTCACTAAGGCCTCTTCTACACTGCCATATAAAATCCAGATTATCTGTTTTGAATTGGATTATATGGCAATGTAGACTCATATAATCCAGTTCAAAACATATAATCTGGATTATCTGCTTTGATCATCTGGATTATGTGGCAGTGTAGAAGGGACCTGAGAGTTATTTTTGCCTTTCCTTTTCTCTGTACCATATCTGGCAATCAAACTCCCAAGCCCCTTGGTTTGATTTAGATCCTGCCTTTCTTCTCAGACCCGCTCAGAGTGAGAATGAGAACAAATAATATCACAACCCTAAACAAGTTCAGATATTAAAACACTATTAAATTAGAAATTTAACTCAATAAAGAAAACTCAATTTGAAACACATCGGCAACAAAAGAGACAAAGCAGAGCAAAGCAATAACAGTACCAACTCTGCTGAAACTCAGAAATGCAGCACCAACTATTTCTCTCAGTCAGTTGCCAAATGTTTGCTTGCCTGGCAAAAGGACAACCTCATAATGAGAATTTCAAGATAATTGTTTAAAACAATCAGATGAAAGAGCCCAGGTGGGCAACTGTATCAGTTGGAAAACATTCATATAGCTGTCTTGGCACACCATTGGCAAGTAGTATAGGTCCCAGCACATTGGTTCATTTGTTGTTGCTGTTATGTGCCTTCAGTGAGTTATGGAGACCCTATCTGAAGGTTTTCTTGGCATGACTTATTCAGTGGTTAGCCATTGCCTTCCTTTAAGGCTGAGAGCACGACTTGCCCAAGGTCACTCAGTGGGTTTTCATAACTGAGCAGGATTTGAACCATAGTCTCGCAGATTCTTATAATCCATTCCTCAAACTAGAACATAACATGGGCTTCCTGCTTCTATTTTACAGATGGGAAGATGAGGCAGAGAGTGGCCAATGTATCCAGAGTCACCAAAAGAGACCAGACAGTTAAATAAGCTGTTTGAATATAAAACAAAACTAATGACCTATCTCTTCTAGACCTATCCATTTATTATTATTATCATTACAATTATCATTATTATATTATGTATAAATACGTGAGGGGAAGTTATAGTGAGGGGGGAGCAAGCTTGTTTTCTACTGCCCTGGAGACTAGGATGCAGAACAAAGGCTTCAAACTATAGGAAAAGAGATTCCACGGGAACATGAGAAAGAACTTCTTCACTGTGAGAGCTGTTCAGCAGTGGAACTCTCTGCCCCAGAGTGTTGTGGAGGCTCCTTCTTTGGAGGCTTTTAAACAGAGGCTAGATGGCCATCTATCGGGGGGTGCTTTGAATGCAATTTTCCTGCTTCTTGGCAGGGGGTTGGACTGGATGGTCCATGAGGTCTCTTCCAACTCTATGATTATTATTATTATTATTATTATTATTATTATTATTATTATTATTATTATTATTAAGCAGCACTTGGATTCCACCTCAACTGAGCCTGCTCACCTTCAATTCCAATGCAATTATAAGAGATGGTGAATTGCCTCTTCTCTCACACACTTCACAAAGACAGAGGCCATTTGTGTGGCTGAACAAGCAACAGGGTGTCCATGAGTAAACATCAAAACAGAACAAACAACACCATATGGCCTTACGCTCCTCCAGGAATGTGTGTTATACAAGCTATTTGTTCATTTGGCCTCATACTGTTTACCCTGTCACTGTCTTTCCAATTCTTTTTCATCACTTGCTACAGAACTCTTCGCTGCACATTCCAGAGAATAAACCCAGGACCTTCTGCAGACAGTGACTGCACTCTTCCATTGAGCTACAGTCTCTGCACAGTTTATCTAGCGCAGGAATGTCAACTGTAACCTTCTTGATGATTTTTGACAACAACATCCATAATTCAGTACCACTAGCTATGCCAGCTGGTGCTAGTGACAGTTGTAGACCACCAAAATCTGAAGGAGCAATTGCCCACCACTAGCCTAGAAGCAAGTTAAATTTATTTACCAGGATTTACTGATAAACAGAAGCACAGATTGACAAATAACTTCACTGGCTACAATTTAGTGAAACTGATCTGGAATCATTTTTTAAAAAAGAAAACTATGTCTCTGGGAACTAGTATAAAAAGCCTGGCTTGTAGGAAGTGTATAAGCCATAGCTTCCTAGTTCACATCTCCAAAGGTAACTAATTTAATTAAAGCAAGAAATCTCACTGATTGTCAGATACAACCATGGCCCTTTCCACACAGCTGTATAAAATCCACATTAAACTGGATCATATGGCAGTGTGGACTCAGATAACTCAGTTCAAAGCAGATATTGTGGATTATGTGACTTTATATTCTGGGTTGTATGGCTGTGTGGAAGGGCTCTATGTATATGTGTAAACTTGCAGTTTGTGCCCACTCTTAACTTGTTCCCATTCTTAAAACCTGAGCCTGACTCCTATATCCTATAACCCAATCTTTTTATCAATACATTCCAAGGCAACACATCCCACTGCCAAACAACTCTTACTATAAGAAAGTTCTTCCTAGATATAGTTGGACTCTAAATCCCAACATTCCTCACCACTGACTATCTCATCTAGGGCTGCGGGGAGATGCAGTCACAGCACACATGAAAGGCCACATGATTTCCATATTCTGATTAGGATCAGAAGCCATCTTAGATTATTTTGGGTCCTGGCACCCCTCTCTGAAAGATTGACACCAGTATAAATTGATACCAAAATCAGCAAGTGGTCAGCAAAATGGAGATCTGCAAATCTGGTTTTTAAACTCCTGAAAACCTCACAGACTTTCCTAAACCATCCACTTTCTGGTAAATAAAAGCTTTGTAAAAAGGAATAGCAAAATCACATTTTAAATGGATTACGGGAGCCCCCTGCACCATATATTGAAACCTTTAGAGTACAGTTTCTCTTTTCTTTTAACTGAACATGTGCAGGGTTTTTAATTATTTAGCCTTTTTTCTACTGTTTTAAGTTGGTCAGTTGTTAAGCAGGCTTTTATTTTATTTAAACTGTGTTACTTTTTTAAAAATCTGGATTTGTTCTAAATCATTTTAATTACATGGCCTCATGAAATCTTGGTTATATGGCTGTGCGGAAGGGCCCTATGGTCCCATAGGAAGAAGAGAAATATTTTAATAATAATAAATAAATAATCCACTTTCTGTACCAAAAGTGAGCATCCAGATTGGTTTTTCATATTTGGTCGTCCCCTGGAGAGTCTGAGCACTATATAAGTGCCCCCCAGAGCTTTCAAAGATGCCTTGCCCATTCTAGTGCATAGTACATATCATACCCTATTCTTTTTTTTTCTCACACATCATAAAAGTCCGAGAATTTCTTAATCTAAAATCTTACCTGAGTGAACCGTCGGACTAAGCAGGTCTTCCCTACACCAGCATTCCCAATCAAAACTATTTTGAAGAGAAAGTCATAATCTTCCATACTCATTTAAACAGCTGCAAAGGAAAGGAAGGGAAAAAAAGAGAAGTTACATTAAAATGTGCCTCTATTCAAAGGTTTCGTCCAGCCAGAAAAAGAAACACCAGGTTTCTGATAAGACTTCTGGAATTTTACCAATCGTAAAGACTTACAAGACATAGGCTAAGGAGAGATATTAGATGCCCCCGTGACTTATTTAATCACTTGTGAACTTTGCTCCTCCAGGTATTCCAGACAAAGGTTACTGCAGTATTGGCAATGTCTTGTCAGGCACATGAGTCAGCACACATAATACAGAACATAGGTTGATCTATATAGTACCAGTAATTTCCTGTTGTCTAAGACTCCGGTACTAAATTCTTTCCCAAACTTAATACTAGTTCATAACTTTAATAAATTATGGAAGAAAATCTTTGTGGTATTGCTAGTGTGGTGTAATGGTTTCAGCATTAGACTACCAAAGTTCAAATCATCACATGAAAACCTACTGGGTGACTTTGTGCTAATGGCATTTTCTCAGCCTCAGAAAAAAGCAAGAAGGGAAACCCTCTCTGAACAAATCTTGCCAAGAAAACCCAATTATAGGGTCACCTTAGGATCAACAGAAGTAGAAACAACTTAAAGCCACGTAACAACAGCTAGTACTAAGCAGTGATCTAGCTGTAAATGTGGAAGCGCTGGCACTCACATAGCCCATGTGTCCACACTTCCAAGCAAAGTCCCAATTATAGGCATGCGTTGATCTACATCAACACATCAGCTTTGGTCCTTTTTGCCTCCAGCAGAAACCGTTCTTTTGCAATGCAAATGGATCTTTATTCTCCATTAGGGACCATTTCAGAAGGACTTTGCATAATAATTGGTAGGGATAGTTAACAGTACTACATGGTTGTTCAGAAAATCAATTTAGCCCAGTTATCTCAGGCACTGTGAGAAGTACAGCTAAACCCAGACACTGAGCAGTGTGGTAGGTGATGCACACTATCCTTCTTATTTCAGTATCCAGTCCTGAGCCATTTATCCTACTGGCATGAAAGAACACATCAATATATATAATATTCCCCAAAGAATGGGTCATGAAAAAGGGAGGTACAGTGTTCCCTCACTACTTTGCAGATTCGCTGTTTTGCAGTTTTTCAATAAACTCTACGGTAAAGGTAAAGGTTTCCCCCTGACGATAAGTCCAGTCGTGACCGACTCTGGGGGTTGGTGCTCATCTCCATTTCTAAGCCGAAGAGCCGGCGTTGTCAGTAGACACCTCCAAGGTCATGTGGCCGGCATGACTGCATGGAGCGCCATTACCTTCCCACTGGAGCGGTACCTATTGATCTACTCACATTGGCATGTTTTTGAACTGCTAGGTTGGCAGGAGCTGGAGCTAACAGTGGCTGCTCACGCCGCTCCCGGGGATTGAACCTGGGACCTTTCGGTCTCCAGCTCAGTGCTTTAATGCACTTCGCCACCGGGGCTCCTTTAAAACTCTAAAAGACTATTATAAATCATTAAAAAATTACAATTTACAGCCTAAGGAAGAGAGGAAGGAGAAGCCAAAGGGAGAGAAAAGCAGCCCAAGCGGCAACAGGAGAAGAAGGAGGTGATTTATCAACATACGATTGGTTGAAAAAGACTTAAAATAGTGTATAACTACTAAAATAATGTATAAATATTAAAATAAATATAGTGTCCCTACTTCGCGGATTTTCACTTATTGAGGGTGGTCCTGGAACCTAACCATAGCGATAAGTGAGGGAACAAGTGATTATGCCAGTAAAACAGTCCTAGTCATTTCGCATGATGCAAAGAAGTATCAGTCTTGCAATAAAAACAGCATTTTTCCTCCAGTTAAAAAGTGGATTTCAACTGGCCTGTGCCAATATTGTACAGAAATGGCTATTCAGTGCCCATCCAATTGCTTGAGACAGAAACTTGAGCCAAAACCTCAGCCTGTGGCTCTTGGAATTAATTCAGCATTTTGCTCATAAATGCACACAGCCCACAGGGTGGTTTGGAACATGGCATTTGGTTTTCCTCCACTATAAGTAGGAAGTTAATCTGATATTTAAGAATGTAAATACAATCTTTGATGGATTGGACCAAGATGTGGAGGAGGGAGCAAGCTTGTTTTCTGCTGCCCTGCAGACTAGGACACGGAACAATGGCTTCAAACTACAGGAAAGGAGATTCCACCTGAACATCAGGAAGAACTTCCTCACTGTGAGAGCTGTTCGACAGTGGAACTCTCTCCCCGGGGCCGTGGTGGAGGCTCCTTCTTTGGAGGCTTTTAAGCAGAGGCTGGATGGCCATCTGTCGGGGGTGCTTTGAATGCGATTTCCTGCTTCTTAGCAGGGGGTTGGACTGGATGGCCCATGTGGTCTCTTCCAACTCTACTATTCTATGATTCTATGATTCTAAGAGGTCCGCCCCAGTCAGCATCCAGTCTCCTACAGCCAACAAGAAATGTCTGGCAAAGCTTTAAAGCAGAACTGAACAGCCTTCTCCTGCTGCTGCCATCCAACAAATCATACTTAGATGTACTGTATACTACTTTTTTAAGGGGCCAGCATGGTGTAGTGTTTTGAGCAATGGACAATGAACCTGAAAATGAGCATTTGAATGTATGCTTGGCTATGCAACCATCTAAAGTGACCTTGGGCAAACCACAGTCTCTCAGCCTCAAAGGCAATGGCAAACCCCTTCTGAACAAATCTTGCCAAGAAAACCCTATAGGTTAGAAAATATTTGAAGGACCTGGATATTCCTTGCCTAAGAAATTATGTAGTATAGCTTTGATTTCAATAAAGCTATTGAAATCAAGGGGACATGGTCTCCCTTGATATTCTTACAAACTAATTATGGAGGTTAAACAGTGCTACTGACTGACTGATCGTCCCCAAAGAATGAGCCCCAAATAAAGTTCATCAATGGCTCTTCTTCATCCATTTCTATGTTGAGAAACCAAGAAGACATGTAATACTTTTGGGCCTTATTCTGATCCTCACTATGCCACCCCCCCAAAAAAAAAATTGCTCAAGATGCTCTGAGACCTGAATAAATTTCTGCAATTGACGAAGAGACAGATTTATAAGGGAAACCAGAATTATGCCACAATTACATAGGCGATCCCATGAGTATGATGGTCCTCCAAGTGTAGTGTCTTGGCGGTGGGTACGTAAGTGACTGTGGAGTCCTATTCTTGACCCACATGTTCTTCCACAGTGAGGGCATCTGTTTCCAGGTGGAAGGCTGTCCCGGTCAGGGTTGGCTTGATGTGCTATCCTCTTAGCACATTTCTCCCTTTCACCCTCAATTCGTGCCTCTTTGAGTTCCACAGCACTGCTGGTCACAGCTGACCCCCAGTTAGAGCACTCAAGGGCCAGGGCTTCCCAGTTCTCAGTTTTTGAGGTTAGCTTTAAGCCCATCTTTAAATCTCTTTTCCTGTCCACCAATATTCCATTTTCTGTTCTTGCGTTGAGAGTATAGTAACTGCTTTGGGAGACAGTGATCCGGCATTTGGACAATGTGGCCAGTCCAACGGAGTTGATGGCGTAGGAGCATCGCTTCAATGCTGGTGGTCTTTGCTTCTTCCAACATGCTGACATTTAGTCTGCCTATCTTCCCAGGACATTTGCAGGATTTTCTGGAGGCAACACTGGTGGAATCGTTTCAGGAGTTGAGTGTGACATTTGTAGACCATCCACGTTTCGCAGGCATATAACAGGGATAGGATGACAACAGCTTTATAAACAAGTACCACAATATTGTGTGCCACAATAGTCGATATATAATATGGTATAGCAGTTTGAGCATGGGAGACCAGGATTGAAATCCCTGCTTAGCCATGGAAATCCACTGAGTGACCTTGACAAGTCATACTCTCTCAGTCTTAAAAAAAGGCAATTGGAAATTCCCTCTGAGCAAATTGCCACAAAAACCCCATGAGAGCTTCTCCTTAAAGTAGTTGTAAACCAGAAAAGACTTGAAGGCAAATAGAACAATAAAGCAGTACTACAGACTTATTTGAAGGCAGTTGTATGGATCTGGGTATTTTATTTTACTTTACTATTAGTCCACATAAAAGTATAGACTTTGGCTTTTATATTGAACTTCATGGTTTCGCACTGAGGAGGCACTGGGGGCTGTGCAGTGGTGGTTGGAGTGTGGAGGGATGGATGTGTTGTTTTTGTGATGTGTGCTGGGGAAAGCATTTAATTTCATTGTACAATGACAATAAAGTTATTCTATTCTATTCTGAAGCTATACAGCTCCATGTCCTTACTGTGTATTCACAATGCCAATATTTCTTCCCACATTAGCAATTATCACCTCATACCCCATAAATGTATATCATAAATTAGAAGTGGGGGGAATTAATCCAATGTATATTATTAACTTCTGCTGAAATTCATATCATTTTTAACCTACTCACTCACACGGAAGAGTTACTTTTGCCACTCTTCCTAATTCTGTCTTGAGTTTCCACTGTTCTGAATAATTTAGTCTTATCCACAACCCAAACCACAAGCTTATTTACTTCTGACTCTTGATCACTTGTGAATAGATATCAATGGATACTAGTTGTGTTTGGAAATATTATCTTATTTGCCGAAGAACATGGGTTGGCAAGGTGCTATTGCACTCCTGCTTGAGATACTTGTGACAGTTGAAGACTACAGCAGGCCTGCTTATTATATGAACCCATTGAATGTTGTTGATTCATTTATATGCTAAGCCCTTTGAATACCATACAATCACTGTGGAGGACCTAAAAATGCCTAGACAGGTGTTATCTCTTAGCCTCCAGCACAATTCTATGGTCAACTTCCACTGGAAGTTCCAACAGAAGTTGACCATATATTGGAAACATACAAAAAACACTTCTCTGGGCAAGTCCTCCAGAGTGATTGTTTGGTATGCTGTGACAAGAAGATAGCATGTATTTCAGGTAAGAAAAAAGGGTTCCACATTACATGAAAGCCAGGTTCCTGGAACAGAGCTCTCGCATAGTATGTGGGCCTATTGTATCTGCTTTGTGAAGACATGAGCTTCCAAAGGCAAACACAGATTACACTCATGAGCCAATCAAATGTAGTAAACAAGAGTGAGTCACCATGGAGGTGGAAGCTCATAAGTGTAGAATGATGTAGCAATACCCTGCATGAGTTAATCAACTGCAGTAAACAAGATGCCATTCATCAGGACGGATAAACCCACAGCTCAGTCTGCACGACTCCACATGACATCACCAGCAGTTCTGCAGTGACTTAAGCCACCTTAACAGCACTTGAATTTTATTCCATTGTTACTGCTCAAGGCACATTTATGAGACCTTGGAGGATATTCTCTGTAATCAGGTCACGAATGCCCTCCCCTACTAGTTAACCTTTAAAAAGAAAAGGGTCCCCCACCCTTTCTTCAGAAAACATGTCGAACTGGGTGGTCTTTCTCCTGCCAAACTACCTGAAGAAATAAAGGGACACTCAACGTTAATGGATCTCTGTGGGAATCATCCAACTCAGAAAAGCAGTCTTGGAGTGGCAAATTTGCAGCTCCATCTAATAAATAGAGATTGAAGGAGTCACACAGACTGTCCAAATTACAAATGTGTATATTTATCAAGCCACCATATTTTCAACAATGCCACTGCCCTTGGAAATCTATAAAGGATCATCTGAAAAATATCTCAGTTATAAAGCCAGCAGAATTACAAACACTGAAATCCATGTATTACAAAGCTTTATGCAACTTTTTTTGCTTTTAGATCAGGTTCTAGCAGCATTTCGACCAGATTTCTGGTAGGAAAAGTTTAAAAGAGAGAATGCAACTGAAAGAAACCCACATTTCTGCCTTGAAGAAGTCATTTATAGCAGTTTGTTGTCGAAGGCGTTCATGGCCGGAATTCAGAAGCCAGGAGAGAATGCTTCTGGAACATGGCCATACAGCCCGGAAAACTCACAGAACTCTATAGCCATTTTCTCCCACTTTAACTGCCACAGCTCAATCCTACAGAATAACAGAACTTGTAGTTTTGGTGAGGCATTGGAACTCTCTAGCAGAGGATCTACTTATCTTACAAAACTACAATTTCCAAGTTGCTATAGGATAAGGTCGTGGTACTTAAAGTGAAGTCAAAAGTCCTAGAATTGTTAATGTGGATACGCTACTACCGGTATATATATTTAATGTGCAATCAAAACAGTAGTTAAAGATACACAACTTTTCCTTTTTGTCTGGATGGTAATACAGTCCAGTTTGGAAGAGGGTGGATTTATGCTGTAAGTCTGTTTTCTGATTTACAGCAATACCTGCAATCTCAATAGGAGATTTTTCAAGTATGAAAAAATGATGTTGCATTTCCAAAAGAGCATAAAGAAGACAAGGGTGAAGGCATGTTCCAAGGTATCATTAAGCAAAGCTCTCCCCAAAAAGGTTCATTTAATCCTTAAAAATCAGCATTCCTTTTCAATGTTACAGTTTTTCCCATGGCAAACATCTGGGCCAATGCATTCAAAGAAAGTGTCTTGTAGAGCTTCAGCAATGTCGCTGAATTTCTTACCTCATCCCCTCCCCTATGAATGACTACATGGCCTGCAGTATCAGAGACAAAGAAATAAGGCAGAACCTCTGTCCCTATTTCAGCAAACACACAACAGGCGGGAAAGCTCAGTTGGAAGGAAAAATATCTGTTGGCAGGCAGGAGCTAGCACTCTGGAAGCTTGAGACACGTTGAAGCCAAATACATTTTGGAAAGGGGAGAATAAAAGAGAAATGTGCTCCTCTACAGAGCCTAAATATTTATTGGAATCACTCTGGTTGCTTGAGATGCATTTCTTGCTCCTGGAATGCTTGGTCTGGTCTGTTTAAAATGTCACAAATCACTTTGAAAGAGCACATCCTCACTGCCACCAATGTTTCCAGATACATGGAGAAAATACCAAATGAAAAGCTATTTGATGCAGGTACAGAAGTACTAATAGAGGCCAAAATGCCCTAAAGGCACCAGTTCCTGTCTCATCTTGGAGGCTAAGCTGGATTGTCCTTTGTTAACCCATGGATGTCAGACCACCTACAAATACCAGGTGCTTCAGAAGAAGAACAAACAAAACCACATTTTTACTTATGAAAACCCTATGAAATTTATAGGGTCGATGTAAATCAATAAGCAGCTTGAAGGCACATATTACTGTGCTCTGAATACTGATAGCAAGGCTGGTTCGGAGTAGCAGAGAAACAGAATTGTATTATTCTAAAATGAACACAAAGGAAGGAGGCAAAGAAAGAAGGAATTATCTCTATCTGGTGCGCTCCAGAGTGAAGAGTCAAACCCAGCTAGAGAATGCAATCAACCCTACACATTTGTGGGTTTGGCATTCGCAGATTTGATTATTCGTACATTTGCTACACCCCCTCCTGAGGTGTCTGCACATATATTCATGTGGCGGCCTTGGACTTCAGTGGTTGGAGCACAACTACTCACTCTCTCTCGCCAAGCACCACCTGAAAACAGCTGCTGCATTGCTTCATGAGGTGCTGGGTGGGCCACTGCTGCCCCTCTGCTCTACCCAAGTTTTCCAGAGAGGCAGAGCGGCAGCAATCTTCCTGGCAAGTTACTTATTGAACCTCACTGTCACAAGTTCAGGATGCAATTTGCCAGTGAGATAGCTCTGCTTTACCCTGCAACGTTGAGGGAGAGGAAACAGCCGTGGTCCAGTTTTGAAAGACTATATGGTATAAGGGGCGGTCAGCTCTCCTCATTCAATCTTAGGAGACGTTCAAACCCGTTTCAGGTCCATGAATTCAGGAACTACGAAGTAAGTGTCACCCCATAATCACTCTGTTCCCACCCTTGTTGTAAAGGTTCAAATATCACCTGGTTGGTCCTTTCAATGTATCAAGTTATATGAGGAAAACACACTAGCCAAGAGAGGCCCAGCAGTTCGCTTGGCTTGAGCCTTGTGAAAATGGCAAGATTCTGCTGCTGTTCTCTTCTCTGTGCAAATTGAGTTCAATGCACTTTGTAGCAATTTGAAGTAAACTGTGGATAAAGGAGAAAAGTGGGAGAAGGAGAAATTAGAATATTTTAAAATCTATTGAAAAAGTGGGACTGTTAATTGGGACTGTTCCTACCAAATTGGGATAGTTGCAAGGATCGCTGTGTGTTGACTAGAATTTAGGCTCCAGAGTGTTGGAATATTATGTATCAATTTCTCCTGTGTGCACCTGGATATAGCTGCTGTCAAAAATTCAACATCTGGCTACATCAGTTATTAATGGACCATAACAAAGAGTGTGTTTCTTCATTCCTTTTCTGCAACATCCATCCTCATTGTTTAGGATACAGCCCAGTCAAAAGATACGTGCTGTAATGTTTCTCTCAAGATGTGAACAGACTTTCTCTGGGATATTGTTTAGACAATAAGCATAGTGTCTTTTTTTTTTTTGCACCCTAAGCATTTACAGAGAATAAATCCATGCTGCATCCCTGCCAGACTGCACAGCAGTATAGAAGATCTGCCCAGGAACAGCAACGCAAAGAGGAGGAGTTGAGAGCAGCCAGTCTGTCGGTCAGCCAGAACACGCACGGTGGAGAAAAGCCAGTGCCAAGAGTGTGTTTCCGTTGTGTACTCAGAGGCTGTTGGCTCCTTTGAAGAGAAAGGAAAAGGCAGAACTTTGCAAGCATAATACAGCTGAAATGCTAATTGGAATGCCGTAACTGTGTGTGTGTGTTTCCAGTGGATAAATAGAACAAATGGTGATGCGGATCTTTTCAATGTCATGCGTGGAACAGTACTTTTCCTAGCTACAAATCTAAAGAACTTTTAACTGAGTTAAGATTTAAAAGAGACATGTACAAAAAATGAATTCCAAAGAGAAATTCATGCCAATAACCAGCACATGCAGGGAGAAAGTCAGAAAAGCTAAAGCACAGAACAAGCTCAGGATTGCTAGAGAGGTTATAAACAATAAAACAAAGAACAAAATGCTAACAGGGGGCAGAAAAAGACATGTCAATTCAACATCTTGTTGGCATCTATTTTCCTCCAAAAGAAACACAGTGTTCGTCTTTGGGGAGTGAATGATGAAATAGGGGAAATGCAGCACAGAATAGACAAAGAGGCAGTATAGTAATATCTGACTACTCTAAGGCCCATATAATCCAGATTACCAAAGGAAATAATCCACATAATCTGTTTCATGGCTGGAATCACTGGGTTGCTGTGAGTTTTCCGGGCTGTATGGCCATGTTCCATAAACATTCTCTCCTGACATTTCACCCACAACCTTTGAGGATGCCTGTCACAGATGTGGGTGAAACGTCAGGAGAGAATACGTCTGGAACATGGCCATACAGCCCAGAAAACTCACGACAACCCAAAGCCACATTTCCACTTTGAACTGAATTATATGAGTCTATACTGTCATTTAATCCAGTTTAAAGCAGGTAATCTGGATTTTATACGGCAATGTAGAAGGGACATAAGTCTCCAAGACCAGGTGAATTACACCCAAGTATTAAAAGCACTGGCAAACGTAATTTCAGAACCACTGACAATCGTTCAAGATTTATGAAGAACAGCTGATTGAAGGAAGGGAAAGTTATCCCCATTTGCAAAAGGGAAAAGGGGGGGAAAGGACCCAAACAATTACTGCTCAGTCAGACTGACATCAATACCAGGAAAGATTTTGGCACAGATAATTAAACAGACAATCTGGAGAAGAGAATTTGATTCCTGCTCGGCAACTGAACCAACTGGGTGACTTTGAGTGAGTCATACAATCTAAGTCCCAGAAAAACCCATATAGGTTCACCTTACAATCACCCCAGTGGGAAATGACTGGAAGGTACAGAACAACAAAAGATGATTAAAACACATACAATGCAAACAGCCTTATAACATGTACTATGTAGGGGTGAGAAGGGCACAATGCCTCTTCTCACATGATGCCTTGAGGAACTACATCAAAAAATGTGCTTTTTCTTTTATAACAGTTATCTTTCCCCTCCTAGGAAAACATATGCAGAAGTATTTCATCAATGCTCCCAGTTAATCAACGGAGACTTCTCTAGATTGGATGACAGCAGTAAAAATTGCCAAGAGAAGCACAGTGAACACTGCAATTCTGTACAAATTGCCTAGAAGGGTTGAATACAAGTTCATATTGAAGCATCAATATCTGCGACTACAGGCTGTCTCATTTTCTGGTTTTCTCTGCGCCAGCTGTATTTTGCAAGAGTTCTCACTGCATAGTTGGCCTTAAAAAATAAAAATCTTTCCAGATACCTCTCCCTGAGTAGCTCCTGCCAAGCTACAAGCGCTTCAGAGAAGCCAATTTCCTGAAGCAGCCCAGAACTGGGTGCAGGGAAAGGGCATTCTTTTGAATCCCAAGATGGGATGGGAGTGAAATATCCTTGGCCTTCTCCAAACACAATAAAACGTCAGAAAATATTATTTTATCAGAAGAAAAAGAGCAAGACAAAATTAATACTGTGACAAACAGATCTTTCATGACCCAAGCAACCAGGAAAATGAACAATGCTAACTACTGGGCTTTTCAGCATCACCAAATCAGACCTAGTTATACCATAGAATCATAGGAAGATAGAGCTGGGAGAGACCATAAGGGCCACCCAGTCTAACCCCCCTGCCATGTAGGAACACATAATCAAAGCCTCTACATAAAAATTTCCAGGGAAGGAGAGTCCATCACACTCCAAGGCAGCATATTCCACTGCCAAACAAATCTTACTGTCAGAAAATCTTCCTAACGTTTAGGTGGGATCTTCCTGCAATTTGAATCCATTGCTCCATTGTGTCCTAGTCTCTAGAGCAGCAGAAACCAAGCTTGCCTCCACCTCAATGGGATGTCCTTTCAAATATTTAAACACGGTCATCATGTCACCACTCAGCCTTCTTTGTTTCAAGCTATACATACTCAGTTCCCTAAACTCTTCCTCATACAAGCCGTATGAAGAACAGCTTAGGGAGCTGGGTATGTTTAGCTTGGAAAAAAGAAGGCTGAGAGGTGACATGATGACCATGTTTAAATATTTGAAAGGTTTATTTCAAATGTTTATAAATATTTGAAAGGCTTCCAAAACTTTGATCATTTTGGTTGCCCTTCTTTGGACACATTCTAGCTTGTCAATATCCTTTTTGAATTGTGGTGCCCAGCTTTCTAATCTGTAAATGCCATTTTGGATTCTGATCATGTATTAGCTATCCCTCCCAATTTGGAGTTACTGCCTTCTATTCCATTGTCCAAGCCATTGAAAAGGTTGCTGAATAGCACAGGACCCAAGACAGATCCCTGTGGTGGCCCCACTGGTTACTTCTAGCCAGGATGAAGAAAGAGGAGCTCATGGGAAGCATGCTTTGGGTTCGACCAGTCAGGTCATTCCCAATCCACCTAACAGTAGTATGTTACAACTAGATGTGCTGGGCTAGAATTCACATGACAGAAATGGGAAAGTCAAAATTCTAAGTATACATTTTATGACTAGGAACATGGTTTTAAACAAATCTTATGTAAATTTTAAGAACCTAGCAGAGAGGAAATGTTTATTTTCTGGAAGCATTTCTAAATTAATTTCTCTTAGTATTTTCTTTAAAATCTGCCAACAACAAAAAATAACTAGCACAGCAAAAGAAGGCCTGGCTGAGAAGTTCTACTTGATATAGTAGCTTTCCACTTTGAAAAACTAGAAGTATGTTTTAACCACATTATCTCTAGATTTGGGGGGGGGGGGGGTGAACTGCAAATCTCATAGCTGTTCACTATTGGCTAAGCTAGCAAGGGTGGATGGGAATTGTAAGCTTTAAAAAATCTGGAAAACCATTGCTGGCCACCCCTGCTCTGCTTTGACAAAAATAATCCTTACTCTGTTAAATGCCAAAACCCTGTGCAGAGGCTTAACATCCAAGTATAGGAATGTATATGTGAGTGTGTGTGTATGTGTTAGAGAGAGCAGGAGGGAGCAATGAGGAGGGAGAGGATCATGGAAAGAAATGTCGATTCCTTTTAAGATAGAAAAAAGGAGATGCCCCACCTTCAAAACCCAAAGCATTGCAAACTTATGGGTTAATGCTGCATTATTCAGAGAGCAATCAGATGAGAACCAAGTTTCCAGATGTCTCTCAAATTATTGTGTTCACTGCCTACAGAAGCAGGAGAATCAGTCCCTTTCATTAGGATGCCTGTCGTGGCTTATTTTATGCCGCAGCCCAGCACTAAGCCAGCAAACCTCCTCAAGCAAGAAAACCCTCCTGGGGGATTTCTTTCCCCCTCTGCAGAGTTCTTTCTGTTAAACACACAAGTGCTAATGCAACTATGTTCTATTGCGCAGGGAACATTCAGCATTTCATGGCTCACACCTGCGAAGAGGAAATCAAGACTGGCATCAATGCACTATCAACATCTCTTTCCAAGCTGTTACAGACAATAACTTTTAAGAGACTTGGAAGCAGTTATTAAAAAGCAATTACTGCCTGTGCTATTTCAGTCAGTCTTTCTACTCAAAAAGAGTTCTGTAGATCTAAGAACAGGAAAGGGGAATGGGATCTTGCTTTTTCAAACCAGAACAAAGTTTCAAAGTCACCTTAGCAGGACCACAACTCCCACAATTTTGCCAACATCCATGCTGACTTGGAAATTTCAGATATTATCACCTTCCTCATAAATAACTTTCCCCATTTAAACCAGTATGCTGTTTTCAACCCATCTTGATGTTTGTGGCCATTGACAAGCAAGGTAGGAATGTAACAATTTTCCTCCATTTTTCCAAGGCAAAAGCAGAAAGTGCAAGAAATTGTTGGAAAGCTACTCATCAGAGCTCTAGCCAGTCAATCTATCTTTGACATTTAATATGATATTAACATATTGGTAAGCAGAGCCAAAACAAACAAAATGAATTTCAACAAGGATACGTGCAAGGGAAAATGAAATATAGGATATATGGCACATACTTTGGTAACAATACATGGAAATTAAAAAATTCAGGGTCTTAGTAGACTGCAAGCTAAACACGACTTAATTGTGTGATGCAGCAACCAAAAAAGCCAATATAATTCTTGGCTGCATTAACAGAAATACCGTCTCAAGACAGAGGAGAGCAGTAGTGCCGTTCCAACATGCTTTGGTCAGACCTTCACCTGGACTAGTGTCTCCAGTTTTGGATCTCACAGTTCAAGAAAGATATATATGAGTTCAAACATGTCTGTAGGACAACCACTAACATGGTTAATGTTTGAAAACCAAGCCCTATGAGGAATAGCTTAGGAAGCTATATATATTTTGCTTGGAGAAGAAAAGCACGTAATGTAGAAGGTAGAGCAAGCTTATTTTCTGCTGGTCCAGAAACTAGGACACAGACCAATGGATTCAAATTGCAAGAAAGGAGATTATGTGTAAACATTGGGAGAAACGTCCTTATAGTACCAGCTTTTCAACAACATTGGAGGTTGGTGGATTCTTTTTTTGGAGTCTTTGAACAGAGGTTGGATGGCTATCTTTTGAGAGTGCTTTATTTGTGTATTCCAGCATGGCAGAAAGGAGTTGGACTGGTCCTTGAATTCCCTTCCAACTTTATGAATCTACGATTGCACAATACTCCTCTCTGCAATTGACAAGAATCAAGGGATAGCAAGTACACTTACTCCTAATTTAGCTATTCTGCAGAATCCTTATTAATAATCCTCTCCCTGAGAAATGTGTATTTTCCTTCTAAATACAGAGGAATTTCCCCCAAATCTGCTTGCGTCCTTCTCCTTGTGTATAAAATCATGGAGATTAACTCTCTGAGGAACTGCGGCAAAGGAACTGAGTTCACTGTTAGAGCTGTGTATAACACAGATGGAGTATTTCAACCCTACAGCAGAATTTGGCATGCCCGTCCTCCTCATCCAGCTAGAAAAGCATTGTTCCTCCACTTCATCCCAAGGAAGACAGAACAGAACAGCTCCAACAGAGCAACAGCCTTAAAAAGTGCTTGTGAAAGCAACGCCAGCTCCAGACTGACTCAGACCCTTGACAAGGTAAGAAAGGCAAACAATGGATAAAGCTTACTCAAACACCCACATACACATGCAGGGCTGTTGTTGTTGTTGTTTTTCTTATTATCTTTATTATCCCACTTTTTTCTCTTAATCAAGACCCAAAGTGGCAAATAATAAGGAATAAATTCCTATCCTCTGATTTATGAGGGACTGTTTCCACCCACAGCAATTTAATTTAACCAACATTGAGGGAATGGACCCCTTGAACATGTACCTTTACTGTCTCCAATGACCTGGGCCTAGAACACAGCATGACTAACCATTTTCCTACTTCCTACCGTATGTAAGGTCTTATGGGAAGGCTTCATGCACCACCATAATATGACATTAAAAGTACAGGGGGGGTTTTGTGTCAAGAGTGACGTGAGAAACTGCAAGTGATTATATGGAACAGAGCCTTCACAGATAAGATCTGAAACAACCTCTACCCCTTCATTCCAATAGATGACAAGACGATACAGTATAATATTTATATCTGTGGGACCAATATCTGCAGTTTCATTTATCCATGTCCGACAAAATGTGTCAACTCCTGGTATTTTCTATGTCCTCCAGTTTGACTCTGGTATTAGTAGTCCTTCATTTCAATAAGATTCACTATTGTCTGCAATTTTATGTATCTATATGCTGTTTTAAAAGGTGCTTTTAGGATGTTTTTAAGATGTTTTTTTTTAAAAAAGATGTTTTTAAAATGTTTTTTAAATTGTTGATTTTAGCCGGTTCTTGTAAGCCGCTCCGAGCCCTAGGGGAGTGGCGGCATATAAGTTTGAAAAATAAATAAATAAAATAAATAAATATGTGAAGTCTAGGAATATATTTCCCATGGATAACAAGGGCCATGTTGTACTTTTCTAATTCTTTTTAAAAGACTTTTAATAATGGTTCTGTTTTGGTTCTGTCTTAACTTCCTATGCATTTCTGTTGGTGTAGGTTTATAAAGGTGATAGTGGTCATGTGGGCAACTTGGAAGACATTGAACAGACTGTGCTCTGGTACCACAATATGCAGAGCCAATCTTAAGAAATGGAGCGACAAAGTGGAGTCTGCAACATATGAGTGTGGAGAAGATCAAACGACAGACCACTTACTACAATGCAGAGTAGCATTGTAGTAAGTACTCTGCTGTTGAATACATATGCCCAGTGTGGAATACATCTCACTACATTAAAACAGTGGATGTGGCTTTTAATGAGATATGCTGCATTATCATAGGATGTCTACGCCCCACACCTCTGGAGAAATTATACGGTTTAGCCGGCATTGCACCACTGATATCCGCCGGGAAGTAGCAGCCAGCAATGAAAGGACCAAAGCATTGACACCTATGGCCCATCCCCTGTTCAGATATCAGCCAGCACACAAACACCTTAAATCAAGAAATAGTTTTCTAAGATCTACAGAGATACTTGCAGGAACACCTTAGCAAGTGAGAGTCCAAAAGTGGCAGGCTAAAACCCAGAACCTCAATCAGTGGCTGAGTGACGCCAGATGAGAGACTTCCTCCTGGGCACACAGAAGACTGGGCGACTTGGAAGGCACTGAACAGATTGTGCTCTGGCACCACAAGATGCAGAGCCAACCTTAAGAAATGGGGCTACAAAGTGGAGTCCACAACATGCAAGGATGGAGAAGAGAAAACTACAGACTACAATGCAGTCTGAGCCCTGCCACATGCACAATGGGGGACCTTCTTACAGTAACACCAGAGACCAGCTTCAGGTTTTTAAAAAAGCAATTATGTTATTCATGGTTTTTCAGTTTCATAGGGACCATGTGCTTCTAATCCTAGCAAATGTGAAAGGCTTACTTTAATTATTACACATTAAAAAGATATCAGTGTTTCTTCCCCCTTACCCTTGTACTTTTATAGTTAAAGTGTTATTCAGTATTCTAGCTTTGTTATTCTGTATTCTAGCTTTCTACTCTGACACATACCTTTTGGCTGCTCCAAGCCAATCTGATCAGGGATTCTCAAGGCTCCAGCAATGAAACCTTTCTTCCCTGAACTGTTCCTATGCCTGGCGTCTCTTCTCTCTCCTTGATCCATTTGACTTTACATTGGACTGCTTGAAATTCAATAGCTACAGTCTGTCCTGAAAGGAGGGGGAACCACAAATGCGCAGGAACATATAATCAACAGTCATGTGCTTTTCTGGTGTGCAGAAACCCTGAGGGTGAAGAGATTGGACTGAAATGAGGTTTAAAGTGGTAATGGGACAATACTGCTGAATAATCAGAATGAGCCTACAAGAAGCCAGAGCTGTATAAACACGTGCATGGAAAATCAAATACAATATCCCAGGCCATGAGATCCTATCACTCTACTGGATAACAAGACATGCCTGTCACTCTGTACCTCAACTACAAGGGGATATTTTCTATTTCCCTTTATAATGTGTTAGCTGTCTTTTGAGAAATTGTTCACAGAGATGTTTAGCAGGGAGGTAGAACTGCCTGGGCATGTCCTTCATTACTGCTGACAAGAAAAAAAAATCCTTTTAATTTGTATCAGAAGTTATTTAGAAATAAGTATTCTGACGGAAGCAACTAAGGGTACAGCTATATTGTAGAATATATGAAAGTTTGACACCACTTTTAACTATCATAGCTTAACACTATAGGATCCTGGGATTTGTAATTTGGTGAGGCCCCGGGACTCTTTGATAGAAAATGCTAAAGGGCTTGTAAAACTACAAATCTCGGGATACCATAGCACTGAGCCATGGCAACTAAAGTGTTGCACCTTTTATTCTTACCAAAGGAGCCTGAGAAGGGCAAAATCTCACTTTCAAAACCATAGAGCTCAGGAAGGCTCAATACACAGAGTTTCCACTTACCTCCATAGATATGGAAGGCCAAATTTGAAGGGCTATATACATTGCATAGGGCTTTTGGAGTGGAGTGGAATGATGGAATGACTGTTATGGAGAACAGCTTCACTCCTTTGCACTGCTGGACACTAGGGTTGTGCACGGATTTCATTTCCCCCATTTCATCCATTTCCTTCAGTACTTCAGGAGCACATAATAGTAAGGGCCCTCCGAGTACAAAAACCCGTTAGACACTAAAGCAATCAGGAACCGGTCTTAGCTCCTCCTCCCCTATTTGTCATCACACTTGAATCTTTTTCATTTTCCTTTATTTTCCAGATTCTTTTTATTTAGTGGAACTAACTGGGAGTTGGGGACCTGAGGGATGGTTGGTGGGGTGCACCCGTCTGCGTTTGGGGGCTTGGAGATGGAGAGCCACCCTTTTACCTTCTTTTTCCCCTTCCCTTCCTCTCCTCCAAAAACATTTCTAAAAGATAATTATTATAAATAATAAGAGTAATCCCAACAAACAAAAAGAGAAGCCTATCTCTCCTCTAGAGTAGAAGTAGAAACAGCTTGAAGGAAGCAAAACCAGCAAGCAGAAAAGAGATTTCAGGCACTGAAAACAGGGGATGTTTAAGATAGTCCAAGAAAGATATCTCTGCTGAGCTACAGGTCATAGCTCTTCCTTCCCTGTGCCTCCTTAAAATGCCTCTTGGAAAGCTGCTTGGCGTGCTGTTGCTGTTGAGAGAAAGCACAAGCACCTCTCTTCTAGAGTAGAAAAACAGCTTTAAACAAGAAGCCTCCTTAAAGCACGCATTTAACTGCAGCCGAGCGCCTTTCCTCTAGAGTAGATACAGGTAAGAAGCCTTCTTAAAGTACGCTCCTGCCTGCAGTCGAGTGCCTCTCCTCTAGAGTAGAAAAACAGCTTTAAACAAGAAGCCTCCTTAAAGGGCACGCCTGCCTGCAGCCAAGCGCTTCTCCTCTAGAGTAGAAAAACAGGTTTAAACAAGAAGCCTCCTTAAAGGGCACGCCTGCCTGCAGCCAAGCGCTTCTCCTTTAGAGTAGAAACAAACAGTTTAAATGCCTAAAATGATGGGAAGGGGAACATGAGAAGCCCCCCACCCCAAATAATGAGCCAATAGAAAATGGATCCTTTGGCACCATCCAAGAGAAAACAGATATCTATCATCCCATATTCGGGAGGCTCCTAAAAAAAGGTTCAGGGGCCCCATCAAAACCCGGGACATGAAACGGCTTGTGGTTTACACAGATTGCACAACTCTACTGGACATCTATCAAGCTCTAGTTCCATTGCATGGTGCACCACGATTGATTGCTGGGGCTGATTTTATGTAGTAGTCATTCTCCCATTCCATACCTTCCCTGCTCTACAGTGAGCCTGATTTCTGGAGTTTTCTATCTGCACTTTAAACAACAACTATTCTTTGCTGCTTCCTAACCTTGACTGCTGCTCAAGGGGGCCGGAGTCCAGCCCACTGATAAATTCCACAAACCTGAACCATGTGATGCTTTCTGCAGCAGCTAAAATTGCAATTCCTGAAAGCAGAGAATCAAAAGCCTCGGCAGGAGAAGTCTGCCACCGTCAATACTGCACAGTCCTGGAAACTTTAGGCATTTTCCAGCTGGCTGCCTGATGGATAAAAACTGAGAGCTGTCAACTTTCACTGGCAGGAAATCTCCACTCCAGGGGGAGGGGAGAAGAGTCACACAGAACTACAAGCAGGACACATCTGGAATCTTAATGCTTTTACTCCATTTCCTTCCTTTGTTTCACCAAATCCTACTCAGCCAGCCCTCTCCCAATCACGAAAACCTCCTTACAGTCTCGCAGAGGTTGAAAAAGCTACTTTGTTTGGACTATAATTCCCAGTATCACCCAGCCAGCATCATAACCATTTCCCATGAACATGCTTGATTTTGTCTGATTGAAGAAGCTAAATAGTAATACTTCTATTTCTACTAGCTCTTCCTCTATTCACTTATATCCTACCTTCTTTCTAATCTGAGATATAAAATGGTTTATCAAAATTAAAACTAATATACACCCCAACCATACAAAATTTAAAAATAGAATTTCATTTAATATCTAGATGAAATTTTGGGTTTCACCAACAAGGGTATAGTGTCCAGATCAAGAAAAGAAGTTGTTGTTATATACCTTCAAGTTACTTCTGACTTATGGCAAACCTAGGTGACCCTAGCATGGGTTTTTCTAGGGCTGAGAGTGTGTGACTTTCCCAAGGTCACCCAATGGGTTTCCATGGCTGAGCAAGGAATCAAATCTTAGCTTCCAGAACCGTAGACTCACACTCAAACTTCATCAATGGAGAAGCAGGAATGTTATTCTACTCTGCTTTAGTTAGATCTCACAATGAATCTGTGTCCTATTCTGGCCCCCACATTTCCAGAAGGATATTGACAAGCTTGGAAATGTCTAGAGAAGGATGACCAAGATAATCAAATGTCTGGATAATCAAGCCTCATAAGAAATTATTTAAGCAATCAATCAATCAATCAATTGAACAACCAGGCGACTGGAAGGCTCTCCGTCAATCTAACTCTTGATACGAGTGGGAAAGAACTTATATTTAGTTTTTACATTGACAGTGATAAACTATTATTTTACAGGAGGAGAAAGAACGGAAGCCACCAAATACCTTTTTCCCAACTTTACCCTTCTTTTTTCTTCTTTTTCTTCTTTTTTTTTTCCTTTCTTCTTCCTACTTTTCTATACTTATATTGTTCCCCCACTTTTATGTATATAAATCATTTTTCCCTCTTCTTTAATAAAATTTTATTTTTAAAAAATCAATTGATACAAATAACTAGGAAAAGATATTTTGTCTAATTTTGAGAAAGAACTTTTATTACTGTAGCATGCTCTCCATTTTTGGAGGTCTTTAAACATAGGTTGAATCTTATCTTTCAGAAGTGCTTTAGTTTCATTTACTGCATGACAGGGCTTTGGAATAAATGGCCTGTGCAGCCCTTTCCAACTCTATGATGCTGTGATTCTGTGACATTAGAAAATTTGCCCTTTAATCCATAGGACAATACCAACAAACCACATCCCTCTTTTAAAAAAAAAACTCCCTGGAAGAGCCGTGCTACAAATCCAAGAAAGTGCTACAAACAGACCCTGAAAAAGAATGAAACAAGTGAATGTCGTGGCCGCCTACAACAGTGGTTCTCAACCTATGAATCCCCAGGTGTTTTGGCCTATAACTCCCAGAAATCCCTGTCAGTTTACCAGTTGTTAGGATTTCTGGGAGTTGAAGGCCAAAAATCTGGAGACTCACAGGTTTAGAACCACTGGCCTACAAAACCTGACAAAATTTGCATTACAAAACCATGCCTCTTTATAATCTACAATGGTCCCAAGATTATGCTCCCATGTTTGAGATTGTAAAACAGCAACAAATTCCTCATGTCTAAAATTCAAAGCCTGCTTTGGTTACAAATTCTGCTTATCCTTGATCTTTCTCATTGACCTGAACGAGTTTTCTTTTCCATTTCAGAGGCACATCTTGTCACTCCTTTTTAAAATTCCATTATTGTTTGTGCATATTTTTAAATGCTGAACATTCACAAGAGCACCATAGTAGCCATGCAGAAAGCAAATAGTTTCTGTGCAACATGAAGGGAGCAGATCAGGGAAGAAATGGGGGAAACACCTTGACATATATTAGTAGACTGTGAAAGTCTCAGAACCATGTGAAGGGTTGTCTAACTTCCTTTCCTTTACAGACTAATACAACCACCAGAACAAATTAGCAAACTTATCTTGTGGATTATTTATTTATTGATGACATTTCTACCCTGCCTTTCTCAACCCTGGAGGGGACTCAAGGAGGCTTTACACATAGGCAACTATTCAATGCCTTAAAAACAATGTACAATTAAAACAAACATTTAAAATAGATTTATAAAATCCATTAAAACATGTTAAAACATTTAAAACAATACCTTCACCATTAATCACGTAATCCACAAGCACGTATTATGGATAACAACAGTGCCAGAACAAAGAGCCGTTAAGAGAAATAAATTGCAACACGTTGGTCCAGACATATGAAAGGGACACTGAGCATTCATGAGGTACTATGACGTAAAATAGATCAACACAACAAAAACCCAAGAAAAAAGATGAATTGTTATAGTTCATCAGTTATTGTGTACAGACCACACCAACTCCTCATGCTGTTTTCATAGACATGGTATGTGAAAATCGGTCTTCACAATTTTCCCTCAAAGAAAAAGAAAGACGCCTGCTGTGATCCTACTCCCCTGAAAGCATTCAGCCATGTTCTTTGACAATAGGGTCTTGAGGATTCAAGATTAATATCTTCTCCTCTGGGATTTATAAGGGTTTCAGACTCATGGATTTTCTCCCATATCATACCACAATACCATAGCTAAAGTACCAGAAAAATCCACAACTTTATAAACAAAACAACAAAAAAGTGCATGCAGATGAAACCATATGATTTGATGTGTCATTGCAATTGGATAATAATGATAGCTTTGAGTAGAGTGCATGCACATTTAAGAAAACTTGGATTCTGCCTTGTTCCAAGGAGGCACTGATCACAGCCTCCACCCACTCTGCCAATCCCCTCTTTTCTGTTTCATCAGCCAGGAAGGGCAGGGATCTAGAACACATGTGGTGGCTCTCACCTCTCCAATGATCCTGTCCACATCCTCAGGCTGCACAAACTGAAAAGCATCCATTAACACTGGACAAGCAGGAGCCAAGATTACATCCACTGGAACTGTATCAATAACAGCATCCAAGTTGGAGTGGATCTGAGCAACTTTATTTTCAAAGTGCAAGTACAAATTATTCACAGCATTGGTCAGCACTTTCATCCCATTCCCTTGTGCCTTAGCTACAACTTGCATTATCCCTTTCCTTTCTTTTTGTTTACAGTTGGTCATGTTTTTACGACAGATGACACTATAGGTTATTGGGCACTGTTCTGAGATAAAATTGTTGTTTTATATAGTAGTGGTTTTATTTTGTACTGTACTGTGTGTTTATCTTATGTGTTGTTTTAGGCATCTTGTACCATATGTAAGCCATCCCAAGTCTCATCGGGGAGATGGAGGCGGGTACAAAAATAAAACTATTATTATCAACAGACGTGCATGCTAATATAAACCAGCAATGCCTTAAATATGTTGCTAGACTCCTCTCCCAACCTCTCTTTTTTTTTTTTACACCTGTATCTTAAATACTTCACATCACTTGCTGATTTGAGTTCAGCTAATGAGGTGTTGAACAATCCAAGCCTGAGCTCTGACTAGAAGGACAGATGACTAAACTGAGTTTGTTGTAATTTGGGCATACCATGAGACAACATGACTCACTAGAAAATGCTTGGTTTAATGGGAGACCACAATCAAAGAGGCAGATTGCTTACAAGTAGATTCATTCAATCAAGGAAACCAAGACCCTGAGTTTGTAAGACCTCAGCAGAACAGCTGAAGACAAAAGATCTTGCAGATCTTTTATTTAAAGGGATATAATACAAATCCAAGCAAACCTGATGGCAAATAATAGCAACAAACAAAGAAGCTGCATTTTGAAGCTGCCCTTGTTAATTATTCAAGGCAAATGGCTCTATAAGGAGTGGGAAGTTTCTTAATTACAGCAATTTATCAGAAGGTTGACTCATTAGGAACTGGATTGGTCTGATGGGTGCAGGATACCTCCCTGGAGAATGTCTGCTATTTTCTGGCAGGTAACTAATCACATGCTGGTCCTGGAGCCAGTCATTAATTTATAGATAACCAATGCATCACAAAGGTAACCCCACTGAAATAAAACCTTCCACATGACAAAGCAACCTCGTAAAAGGAAGGCTGTAGCAGCTTCACCGCATCAGAACAAAAGTGTGACTTAGGTCAGCCATATCAACCTCCTGATTTTGCTGCCACTAAAAAGTTCCATAAGGGCATTCAAGCAATTCACAACAATGAACCTCTTCTTAAAAGAAGGGCAAGTCATCCTGTGTTCTGTTTAAAAAGCACAGTGAAAGTAACTATGACTGAACAGCACAGCCTTAGTCAACAGATTTGCTCTGCTGAAGCGTATGGTCACGATTACTGATGTTGGCTACAAGAAAGGATAAAAGTTTGGGAAATTTCAAAAAACAGCAGCAGGAGGGACACTATAGAAAAAACACAAAAGGAACTGGACTGAATCTTGAGCACTATCAAAAGCATAGGCTGTCAAGCCTCACCATGGCCAGCACCAGCTCTGGAAAGGAGGAAAAGATTTTGTAAAATAGTGGGAACACAAGTATCTGGGATTCTGTTTCTGGCTTCATTTTTTGTAGGACTCTGGAAGGACACAGAGGGAAATTTGTGGGGGTTTTTTTCTAACTCAAAGTGTACTACTAATTTCCAAAGGGCCGCAGACCCCAAACCCCTTTTCTTTGGTGTACTTAATTGCATTTTCCCCACCCCAGAGCTAAAACTTGAGAAAACTCAAAGCCAAAAGAATCCAACAAACTAAACATCTCCATGTAATTCAGAATCCAACAAACTAAACATCTCCATGTAAGGTAGCCTATCAGGACAGAGCATAAGTGCTCTGTTTTTGCTGCCTCCCTCAGATTACACAAACAAGAACATTCCCTAACACCATATGCAGGGTGGGGCATAAAATCCCCCACATTTTGAAGGGGTATAAAAATGAACAAAGCTATCTAGAAATGTATATACATCTGAAAAGTACATAAAATTGTATCAGAGAAATGGCAGCTGTCGTTGACATTCCTGGAATTTCTCCATTACTCTCTGGGTCATCTCAGGCGGAATGGTGTCAAAGCATGTACAGAACGCTCTCTGTGTCGTTATCACAGAACAATTGCTCTCATAAGGCGCTTGAACAAGAAGACCCCAATATTCACCAATCCAACTCATGATGGGTACTGAAAGCGGCAGAGCCTAACCTACCAAATTAGACCTACCCCAACTCTCTAACCCCACTACAGCCCACACAATGCCCCCTCGAAATATGGGAGATCTTTATGCCCCACCCTCTATGTTGCCATTTTTAAAGACAAATTACAGTTCCTTTTGGAGGAACAACAGGATGGATAATATCTGATTCAGGTACATGGCTCAGGGGCAAGGTGAGTGGAAGTTACTGATCCTTTTCCTTGCTTTTGTCATCTGTTAACAAACTTCCAGATGATAGATGTACAGGCAGAAAACATAATGAAAGAGATACAGGTACATGGAATTCACCAAGTCTCAACTTCAGAGGCGTGGCCCACACTGGTTGTGTCCTGTGATGCTACTTCTGATGGTTTTCAAATGCCAGAACTTACTCAGTTAAGCAGTGCACAACAGATGAATGGTGGGTTGGTCTTCGGCTTTGTGGTTCACACATGCAGCACACCTTACCTATGAAAATAAGGTCTTGGAAATTAAAGGAAACCCAAAGCAATCATTATATCTAGCCAACTGAGGTGGGGCAGAATCATAGAATAATAGAGTTGGAAGAGACCTAATGGGCCATCCAGCCCAACCCCTGCAAAGAAGCAGGAAATAGTATTCAAAGCACCCACAACAGATGGCCATCCAGCCTCTGCTTAAAAGCTTCCAAAGAAGAATAATTTTCATCATTCAGGAATGAGTTCTTGGAAAGCTATTTAACTTCCATACACAATATTCCTCTTGCTGTTTTCCCAATGAGATCAGATTTCATGGAGGCATTCACTTCACAAATGAACAGCACTTTGCTTCCCAACTGAGTGAATTAAAAGTGGACCTCTTAACAGGGAGATGCATAATGCCAGTGTTTGCCTCTGCCCCAAGCAATGGCGCAGTGCCAGAGCTTAGAAATATCACTTTACCAGCAACTACAGATACCACACCATGTTTGAAGCAAATGGCATCAACAGAGTTGCATACATTCAGGGCTAAGTGCTTGCCTTATGTATTTATGGGTATGTACAAACTGGAATGTGTCCAGAGGAATGCCAAGATATTAAAAGATGTGGAAAGCAAGCCCTCAAGAGAAATTATTTGGAGAGCTGAGTATATTTAGGCGTTTTCTAATATGTTAAGGGGAGTCACATGGATGATCCAACGAGCTAGTTTTTTTTTTTTTTTTTGCCAGAGCATATGACCAAAACCAATTGATTACAATTGGGAGAAAGGAGATTTCAAAAAGTGTTTAAAAGAATTTACAGTAGAATTAAATATCTTGTAAAGGTGGTAGACTCTCCTTCACTGAAGATTTCTGGATAAATGTTGAATGGCCATCTGTCAGAGGTGCTTCTGATGGTTTTTTCCACTCGCAGATGTTACATGAGGTGCCTTGCAACTCTAGAGAGTTGTGATTATATGCCTCTGTTTACTGAATTTTACTACATGCTGTCTATATGTTTGGGACTTTCTGAATGACCTCAGGGGATAGAAACTGTCCTGCATAGACTTGCAGTGGATCTGTATCAGCAAAGGCTGGAGTTCGAGCTATAAGGATCAATAGACCTAAAGAACATGGCAATAAAGCTCATGCTATTTTGCAAAGCCTCATAGATTAACCTCTGCTCAATATTTTCAATTAGATCTGCAGAAAACAAAAGGTTTAGCTAATTACCTCTCTTTTTCCCTCATTCACTCACTCTCTCATACAGAGTGAGTGTGCACTACAACACTAACTAAACTGCATAATGAAATCACAGAATATTCATGGATAAAAATGGATAGGAGAAGAGGTATATTTCACCCATTCCTAAGCTAATATAAAAAAATAAGGCTTTCCGCAAGTCTCTTTTTATGTTTTTTGTCCCTGGCTATATAATTGATTTATGAAGGCACAGAGCAAAATGCAGCACAGAGTTCAACACATTTAAGTCGGACTGCAATCTGCAGGGCTTAACTACGGCACCATGCTTCAAACAAAATCAAAACATACACATAAATATTCCAAACCAAAAATCTTTTAAAGTCTGTCTTCATTGTAATAAGTAGAAGTTGGCAACGTGTGCAGTTAGTACCACAGAGACAAAATCCATTCCAACTGAAAATGCATGTGGTTGTTATACTCGGGCTCATCTGCTGCAAGGCACTGCCTTCAAAGGCAGAACATAAGCAACAACTGTTTCAAAATGGACCCTGACTGCTAACAGCGACACATACTAACTCCTTGCTTCATGAGTTGCTTGAGTGCAGATTTATGAACCAATGCCCCCATCAGTCATTTTAATCTGGATTTTTCCTCCAGGTAAATTCAAACCGGAAGAGAGAATGGGAGTCCATCATGGAAATCAAATTGGATGGTTTGGGCAACATATTTATTTATTAAAGGTAAGACAATACATCAGAGAAACTATTCACAAAGGCATAGTTAACTAAACAGATTCATTCATGGACATTATGACTTTAACAGGAAATTTGGTACCACAGGCACAAAAAAAAATCAAAAGGAGATAGGTTTTCAATGTGTGCATGTGGATCAGGATGCTTGGCAACTTATTATCAAGCCGTGGCACCCCCTCCCCATGAAGAGACTTCAAGAAAGTTATATATTTTTGAATTTTATTTTTTAAAACATTTGCCGCGGCTCCAAAGTTGCAAAATGTCAAAGCAGCTAAAGGCTCCAGGATGGACCTGGCAGCAACGGTACCCTAAAAACACTATCAAATCTAACCATTGAATAAATGTATCAACATTTTTGTGTAACTTGAATCTTTTGTGTACTGTGTTTATAAAGTGTATAAACTGTATCAAATGCATGTATAAAAATTGTAGCTACCTTTCCGTGCCCTAAATTTGCATAATCCCTTGGAAAAAGAGATCACAGCCAGGGTTCCTCTAGCTCAGTGGTTCTCAACCTGGGATCCAATGATACTTTTGGCCTTCCTCCCAGAAATCCTAACAGCTGATAAACTGGCTGGGATTTCTGGGAGTTGTAGGCCAAAAACATCTGGGGACCCCAAATTGAGAACCACTTCTCTAGCTATTTCCCAAGTCAGATAAATATCAAAACCTTTGTGTGTGTGTGTTTGTGTGCAGATCCTCTTTGTTACCAAGATGAGCTCAGGATATTTGTTCATTCAACTTGAGGCTGACAGTATGTCGCTCCAGCAGAAGAGGGGACTTAGCAGACATGAATTTGTTAACTTTCTGAATGGGCAGCCAAGCCCTTGATTGTCTGGAATTGCCACCTTAGTCATTTGGGTCTTGAATCCTTTGTCAGGATACTTGAGTTAATCAAAGATTCGTCTGCATATCCACATCACCACTTCCTCCAAGTTTGCGCCCTCTGGGGTGTCCTTGCAACAAATTGGCATTTCAAACTGACCAACAAGTTGTTGTTCTTCCCACCATGGGAATCTCTTCTTGCAGGATGTGACATTAGGGGAACACCCAACCAAACCCGACACAGATCTTAGCCTGCCTCTCTTCTCAGCCAATCAGGGGAGGGAACTGGAAGTCTGAAAAGCTGCCAGAACTGTATGAAATGACATGTATTTTTCTATAATTTGTGCTTGTATCTTTTGAATTGTCCTGTTTGCACCCCTTTTGGCCAAATTGCATTAAATCTTTGTAGCTGTGTCTTCAACCCAGAGTGAGGTTCTCTGTCCTGGCTGATCTAGTTTAAAAGAAGCTTACCAGCAGGGCCGGCCCCACTCATGCGGCAGCTGACGCCGCCGCCTCGGGCGCAGGCCCGGGGGGGCGCCGTCAGGCTGGGCGGGAGGCGGGGCACCGCCCTGACGGTGCCCCGCCTCCCGCCCAGTGCGCCCTGGCCCGTCTGGCCTGCTAGAAAAGGCCAGACGGGCGAGCGGGAGTAGCGTGGGAGGCGGGGCCAGCTCTGACGCCGCTCCCCCCCCCCGCCCAGCGTGCCTTGGCCCTGCCTCCCACGCAGCGTGGGAGGCGGGGCCAAGGCACGCTGGGCGGGGGGGGGGGGGGAGCGGCGTCAGAGCTGGCCCCGCCTCCCACGTTACCCCCGCTCGCCCGTCTGGCCTTTTGTAGCAGGCCAGACTCAGCGGAGGTTCCTCCAGGCCGCAATCGCGGCCTGGAGGAACCTCCGCTGAGTCTGGCCTGCTACACAAGGCCAGACGGGCGAGCGGGGGTAGCGTGGGAGGCGGGGCCAGCTCTGGCCCCGCCCCCCCGCCCAGCGTGCCCTGGCCCCGCCTCCCACGCTGCGTGGGAGGCGGGGCCAGGGCACGGGGGGCGGGGCCAACTCTGGCCCCGCCCCCTCACTATTCGCCCTGGCCCCGCCTCCCACGCAGCGTGGGAGGCGGGGCCAGGGCACGCTGGGCGGGGCCAGGGCGCCGGTGGCGGGGGCGCTTTTCAGCACCCCCGCTTTACATCAAAAAATATCTCCGGCCGGCCCTGCTTACCAGGCATGGATCTCTCTATCCACGGTCCTAGCTTAAATCTCAACAGACCTACAGCAGCCCCATTAATTTCATAAGTTCTTTTTTGGCAAGGAATACAGAGGCTGGTTTGCTAAATAGAACCTATAGCACTTTGTATTTATTTTGCACCACAAAAAGAAAAGCACTTCGATATATTTAAGAAAACCTTTTTATCAAAAGCAAATAAATGCACATGTGAAACGATACAGTCAGGTCATGTAAGTCTTGAATGAATGCCCTTGAAAGCTCTTTCCAGAATACATACAGAGCACCCCCCCCCCACCCAAAAAAAATCAGCTTCCATCTTTCTTCTCAGTTACACAGCTAGGCTTTTCTAACATACTGGGTGAGAGTCATATTTGCTTTCCCCTTTTCTATTTTGCTGTTTATGTGCTCTTGCTAAGGAATTTTGTAGTCAGCTGCTATCTGTAATAAGCAAACACATAACAGATACAAATGGATTGGCTACAATGTAATCCTCTTCTTTCCTAGGTCAAGTTTTAATTACAGTAGAGTCTCACTTATCCAATATAAACGGGCCGGCAGAACGTTGGATAAGCGAATATGTTGGATAATAAAGAGGGATTAAGTAAAAGCCTATTACACATCAAATTAGGTTATGATTTTACAAATTAAGCACCAAAACATGTTTAACAACAAATTTGACAGAAAAAGTAATTCAATATGCAGTAATGCTATGTAGTAATTTCTATATTTACGAATTTAGCACCAAAATATCACGATGTATTGAAAACACTGACTACAAAAATGCGTTGGATAATCCAGAATGTTGGATAAGCGAGTGTTGGATAAGTGAGACTCTACTGTAATTGTTTAATGTAGACAAGGTGCTGCAACCCAACAAAAGTCTATGGTTTTGCAGTCTCCCTTCACCATCCTGTCAATGCTGATGCTATTAAAAAACCCTCCAAGTAGGGGACTACATTAGACCCCAGGATACATTGAAGGGCTGCGCTCCTCAGGCTGCACCATCTCCTGTAAAAAAAATACATAAATCATTTGTCCCTAAATTTTAAAGGGAATGGGTGGAGATATGGGAGGCATTTTCACCATATTCCGGGCCCTAGCCATGCTGTTTTAAGCCTAAGAGAGGCTTTTTAGTAACAGGATTTCACTTCTTTCTTTTTTTAAAGCTTCTTCTGGGTATAAACTAGACAGGGGATTGTGGTGGAAAACTTCCCACATGCCTTAGAAGTCATTTAGGGGCAAAATTGTTATTGAAAAATCTGGAGACCATCTAGGGTCATTTTAGGGCATTCTTGGGGGAGGGGGGGACCTGCAAAAAACTTTTCAAAAACCAAAAGGCCATAAAAACAACTCTGGTGGTCTGCTTGTCACCCGGGGCAACATTTTGTCCTTCTCAGAACTGAGATATAAGATGAGCAAGAAAAGAGGTGCATGCAAAAAAGACTTTGTGGAAAGGAGATTATTTTCCTGATGTTTTGGTAACTGAGATGCCTGTATGTCAATATAATGTAACTACAATGAGATACAACCATATCTGCCCTGAGTACCTTTGGGGAGATAGGGCGATATATAAATAAAGTATTTTATTATTATTATATCAAATAATAATAATAATGCAAAATAAAAGCAATAGGAGCAAAGGATTCTTTCCTATAAGACTGATTAGGCACAATGAAATGTATTTATGCAGAGTTGAAAAGACAAGTTCTCATTGGCGGCACTCCTAGTTGAGTCTTTTTGGGGAGAGCATTCTAGCGTCCAGGTGTCACAGGTTCAAAGGTTCCTTCTTTTGTAAATAACCTCTAATACATTTCTGCTAAAGAGAGTATTGCAAGATGAACTCCTACAGTAAATTTTAAGGCTGGCCAGTTTGGAAAGGAAGCAATCCATTCAGATGTATGCCACTGAGGTAATCACCTAAGGTAAACACCACAGTTTCTCAAATTGGGCTTTGAAGAATATAGACAGTGAGTGCAATTTTTTTACAGTAGTTATTCAGTATTCAGATTGGGTTTGATACTCAACTGAAGCCTCTTACCACAAATGAAGTCAACCCCACTATAGCAGATTACTGTGATCCAATCTAGAGGTTAACTGGCCATGAATCATTTCTGGCAGGCTGTCCCTGTTTAACAGTGGCAAGAGCTGTTTAAATAAAGCTTGCAAACTGAGTCAGCATGTGTAGTGGTTTGAATCTTGAACTAGGACCCTCAGAAACCAGGGTTCAAATCTCCAGCCAGGCATGGAAACCTAACGGGTGACCTTGGACAAGTCACACACCCTCAGCCTCAAAGGAAGACAAGCCATCTCTCAATTAATCTTCCCAAAAAGGAAATTATTTTTAAGACACACAACCTTCTAAAACTGAACCTGTCCAACCAGCTGTCTATGTCCTTTGACCACATGAGCTGAAATAAGTAATTAAAAGACAATGATGCTGTAAACATCTCTATCACAACTCTATCTGTAGATTATGATATCAAGATCAAAGTAAATTTTAACTTGCAAATTTGTCACATAGATCCAAAAGGATTCCAACACAAGGTTTATTAGTCAAAGTAAACTGTTATTTGGCCTGTAGTTTAGCATTTTGGATTTGAGGCAGAAGTCAAAATTGGTTGTTGCAAAAATTACACAACTACAGTATGTGTTCTCATTCAGGCTTCATCACAGTTTTACCTCCAGACAGGCCTTGGCTAGACACAAATCCATCCAGGTCATGGCTGGGTTTTTGCTTGGTCAATGGCCTATTTTAGGCCATACCCTTCTGACTCATCACCATCTTACAGCTAGCTATTATTCCCTCCAGAGAAACACAGTTCAGGCTTTGGCCAGTCAATGTTCTCTGTGATGCCTTGAACCTCAGGCAGACCAGTCCTAAGCAATCCCAGCCTTCAATCATGCAGGCACCCACACTGGTTCCTGGCACTGTAGCCTCCAGCCCAGCATCAAAAGTTAAATATGAAGTCAACTGTCACATCAACCTTTCCTCTATATCACTTAAATATACAGACTGTCTGAAACCATGGCTGCAACTAACATTACATAGTCTCATCAACAACCTATGGTTACTGTAAAGCGATAATTTTACCACTGAAGGGGTTATGTTAAAAGGAAGAAAGTCAAACAGAAACAACCAAATCCCCAGGAGCGCTGCTAATTTGCATCTTTCGCTCCAAAAGGGTTGCCTCAATTTGCTTACAGTATAAATAACTGATGGGTCTGTCAATTGCAGGAAGTCGCAAGGCTAGAACCTCCAGCTCAGCATGAAAAGGATTCCAACTTACCCAACAGGCATCTGGAAAATTCTGCAGGCAGGCATGTCTGGGTCTCATGTTGGGAGAAGAGCAATATGAATCTATTTACACATTCGGATTCCCCTGAATGTGTATGCAATTTTGATGGTTGTCAGGCAAGAGTTTTGTGAGACAAGGAATACTTAGGAAAGGTTTGACATTGCCTTCCCTGAAATGTAGCCTACAGGACTGTTTCTCAGGCTGATGTAAGGAACCAGATTTTTCCCCAGTATGCCAGAGATTAAAACCTTATTTATAACAATTGCCTAGAACTGCTTCTTTCTTTCCTAAACACCTTCCAGGGACTGGTAGCCAATAGCTTAGCAACTGACACTCATCAAAGCACTACCATTTTAAGTAGAGCTGCCATACAGCAACAGGAATTTCTGAGTGATCTCCCATCCAAGTACTAACTAGGCCCAACTCAGCTAAGTTCTCACAATCTGATAGGATCTGTTGCATTCTGGATAGTACAGCAGTTACCGCTGAATCAAGACTTGCTAAATGGTTGCCCTACCTTGTACTGAAAAATTTGGCTTGTGGAAATAAGGATTGGTGATATAGCTTCAGTGGAGACACCTTTTCCCCATAATAACTCTTCCAGGAGTGCATTTTCCTTCCGAGGGGTAAAGTTCTCTCACTTCTGTTGTCTCACCCCTGTTCTTAACTATGAGTCAATTAAGTCAGATGTTTGTAACTCAGGAATTGCCTGTACATTAAAAAGCCCCCTAAGTAGTCTATATATATAAAAGAGTGATGGCATCACGGCAATTCACAAAACAACAAAAGTAGAGGCCCCCCCAACCTCAAAATTTGACAACACAACCCATCATCCACGCCTCAAGGTTGATACAACAAAAAGAAAAGAAAAATAAAGTCCTAATTAGAGGGAGAGCAATATTTTTTTTATCCAATTGCTGCCAGTTTAGAGGGCTAATCTCTGCCCACTTGGTTGCCTAGCAACCAAGGGACAGCCAGGCTTCAGTTCGGGGACAGGCAGATTTAGGCCTCACTTAGGCTTCTTCCACAGATTATCTAATTTGCACTGGATTATATGGCAGTGTAGACTCAAGGCCCTTCCACACAGCTATATAACCCATTTATAATCTTATATTATCTGCTTTGCACTGGATTATCTTGACTCCACACTACCATATAATCCACTTCAGTGTGCATTTTATACAGCTGTGAAGAAGGGGCCTCAGATAATCCAGTTCTGAGCAGATAATATAAGATTAGAAATATACAGTAGAGTCTCACTTATCCAACGTAAACAGGCCGGCAGGATAAGTGAATATGTTGGATAATAAGAAGGGATTCAGGAAAAGCCAATTAAACATCAAATTAGGTAATCGTTATACAAATTAAGCACCAAAACATCATATTATACAACAAATTTGACAGAAAAAGTAGTTCCATGCGCAGTAATGCTATGTAGTATTTACAGTAGAGTCTCACTTATCCAACACTCGCTTATCCAACGTTCTGGATTATCCAACACATTTTTGTAGTCAATGCTTTCAATATATCGTGATATTTTGGTGCTAAATTCATAAATACAGTAATTACTACATAGCATTACTGTGTACTGAACTACTCTTTCTGACAAATTTGTTGTCTAACGATGTTTTGGTGCTTAATTTGTAAAATCATAACTTAATTTGATGTTTAATAGGGTTATCCTTAATTCCTCATTATCCAACATATTCGCTTATCCAACGTTCTGCCGGCCCGTTTATGTTGGATAAGTGAGACTCTACTGTACTGTATTTACAAATTTACCACTAAAATATCACAATGAATTTAAAACACTGACTACAAAAACATTGATTATGAAAAGGCAGACTGCGTTGGATAATCCAGAACATTGTATAAGCGAATGTTGGATAAGTGAGATTCTTCTTTAATATGAAATAATTACTGGGATAGAATAATGCAGAACAATATAATCTCTAAAACCAGGACAGTAAATAAACAGGGGAATTCCACACAGGAAACAATCAGGGCCAGCTAACACCTCCCAACAAAGTATTCCCATCATCAAAGTCTGGCAAATCCTGTTTTCTCAGGGCCACAGACAGTAGAAGCACATAAAATATCGCAAACAACACCACTCTGAAAACAAGGGAATTCCAGACAGGAAACAATCAGGGCCAGCTAACACCTCCCAACAAAAAATTCACTCAGGGAGGAAACAGCCAGGCTTTAAAGCTGCAAGGTCATTACATCCTAATCATTTTTCCTAATTGCAGCATTCATACTTGCCTCCAACAAACAAAAAAAACCCAATCAGAAATATTGTATATTCACAACCTTTAGGAAATAATATCCCCTGATGGCGCAGCATGTTAAAGCACTGAACTGCTGAACTTCTGGACTGAAAGGCCACAGGTTTGAATTGGGGGAGCGGAGAGAGCCCCCACTGTTAGCCCCAGCTTCTGCCAACCCAGAAGTTCGAAAACATGCAAATGTGAGTGCATCAATAGGTACTACTCCGGCGGGAAGGTAACGCCGCTCCATGTAGTCATCCCACATGACCTTGGAGGAGTCTACGGACAACGCCGGCTCTTCGACTTAGAAATGGAGATGAGCACCAACCTCCAGAGTAAGACACGACTGGACTTAATGTCTGGGGAAAACGTTTACCCTTGACCTTAACTACCACCAATTCCTCAATACTTTATTTCCCATACCACCAGACTTCGCCACAGCAACGTGTGGCCGGGCACAGCTAGTACCTTATAAAGTCTTCTCTCAAATTTAAGTTCCTAACACAGGAAGTGCAAATATGCTAACATAGGTGACAACAGCAATGAAAACTTAATGACAAACTAGCTGACTGTTGTCATCAGACTACAGTTGTCTCTCCACTTTTGCATTTTGACGTCTGGAGATTTGATTGTTCAGATTTGATTGAAAATATTGTCTCTAGGAATGTCTAGGTCCTTCAGTGTGACTATATGGCCAACCTCCTCCCATCATACTACAGGACCTACCGATTTCTAGAGAATATCTTTCTATCTAAGCCCTTGAATGCAATTTTGTGGTCAGCTTCCAGCGGAAGTTGACCACACAGACATGCTGGAAGAAATTCCTAGAGAGATCTTCTCTCAGATGAAAAAAACCCATTTAGTTATTTGCATTTTTTCATTTTCATTGTGTTTTGAGTCTTTAACTCCAGACAGTACAGAGGGCTGACTGTATATGAATTTGAGTCTCCTTGAACCCAGTCAAGGCAAATTGGTGTGAATCCTAGCAACTCAGACTTCTGAATCCAACAACAAATCCTGATTTGTAAATGATAAAATAATCCAAATGTATCTCACATTTCATTGACAAGTGGATGAATTATGTAATTTAGCCCTGGCTGTTTTTCTTGCAACAACTCTGAGATACGTGGCAAAATTGTGATTTGGCCCTATCCAAATGCTTTGCAAACCTGGAAGATTTCAGGAGTCAATTCTTTCTACAGATCATGCTAGATCCTGTTTTATTTTTGGAAAATGAATATACAGTTGGCGCTTGGTGGGTTTAACTTTTGTGGATTTGATTAAAATGTTCTCTCCGTGAATCATCCAACACAACTGTATATTCAGCTTTGACCAGCAATAGACTAGTCAAGTTGGAAGACCTGAGAGGACCCACATATATATATCTATATGAGGACTCATACACATGTATATAATTTTTATTTGTGGTGTTTGTTTCTTGGTGTCCTTGGCACCTAACCTAGCAAATGTGGAGAGCTGACTGTATACCTACCCTCATTGCACATGTGAACATTGGGACATGCGTGTCCAAGCAATACCATAAGATGTGCAAGAAGTCAAGCATTCTAAATGTTTGCCTTCATACCAATTTCAGGTTATGGCAACCTGATCACAGCGTTTTCTTGGCAATGTTTATTCTGAAAATAGTTGGTATTGCCTTCCTCTTAAGTCTGAGAAAGTGAAACATGTATAAACCATGCAATGGGTTTACCTAGCAGGAATTTAACCCCTGGTCCTCCTGAATCCTAGTTTGGCACTCAGACCACTAAACCATGACTCTAATGCATGCATCTTAAGGAGAATCCAACCTGATAACAATGATGATGCCAGAACTTTGTTATCCATCACAAGGATTTGGAACAAGTAGTGCAATACTTTTAAAAACAAACATTTTTGGCTATGGTGACATAAATGACTTGAGCCCTATATTTGAATTTGAGACACCAGCACATCTCTTTTTTCCTAAAGTCTTTGCATAGTTCTCTCATAGCTCACATATCACAAATCTGCCAATGAAACCACAGCACATACTTTTCAGGCAGCCTTTCCAAGATGACTTCAGAGCTAAGAAAAGTCACCAGAGAAAATGCTCAGGGTTTGTTTTACCCCTAACACAGGAAACTACATTTTGGCATCCCACCATATCCAGATGGGGGTGGATGTTATTCTAAACACAAAAGACATACAGACATCAATTGAAAACAGAAGAGTCCTGAGCTGTCGTTTGATTGTTATTCTGCTTTAACAACAATCTGGGAGGAAGGAAAGGCGATCAGATCAAATATAAATGCAAGGAGAGCAAGCTGAAGAATGTTTATCCCTCCGGTATTGTACTCAAAAGATAAAAATGGTTTCAAACAGTATGTACTGCAACATTGCTTTGTAGCCATCGTGTCGATGTTTACAAATGTTTACTAATTTCAAGGAACAGGGGGGTACATTGTTCATCTTGAACTCATGCCACACACACCACCAGCAATGCAATTCTAAGGAAAGCTAGCCAGAGGACAAAACAGTGTCAGTTACACAAGGGAAGCACATGAACAGATCTACGCAGCAGCAAGAGGAGACAGCTGGACTGGATCCTGAGCCTGCCACATGGATGCAATATGAACCATTCCTTTGCAGGAAAGAACTCTGCTCAGGAACTAACACAAAGCAGCACAGTCTGCAATGCACTTCAACACAGAATAGAGATATCATCATGTATGCAGTTATTGCTTTATGCACATTTATTACAAAATAAGATATACTGAACTCAATCCAGGTCTCTTGAGTTATCCAGACAGTATTTTGGCCTACTGAGTCAATTACAGAGATCTATGAGGAAGGAGCTGGCAAAAACACCTCTTGACTAAGACGCACCCAATTTTTAGAGATGTTCATATGGGGAAACGTGTGTCTTAGAATCGAGGAAATACAGTAGTAATGGGGGTGGATCCCCATCCTTCCCTGACTTCAGCAAGTTCCAGTAAGACCAAGGACAGATCTCTCATGTAGAACTACCATGACTCAACGCTAAGGAATTCTGGAATTTGTGGTTTGGTTAGGCACCAGGACTCTTTGGCAGAAAAGGCTAAAGATCTTGTGAACCTATATCATTGAGCTAAATTGGAACAAACTGCATTAATTCTGCAATGTAGATGAACTCCCAGTGAGATTGGTATCAACTTGAGATGCATTCCAGGACAGATTTATTTGGGGTTAATCCCTGATTCCACTGAAACTACATTTAGTTCTTACCTATAATACCAAAAAGACTATATGAACCAGAAAGTCAGGTTCCTGCCCAAAAGAACATACAGGGTAAGTTACAAAACTTTATTTCAAAGTCAGCCTCTAAGACAGGAATGGACTTCAACTCCAAGAAATCCCAGCTAGCTTACCGGCTATTAGGAATAGTGGGAGTTGAATCCAAAACACCTGGAGGGCTGAAGTTTGCTCATGCCTGCTCCAATACCATCCAAGTCACTACCTATACAGCAGTGGTGAAAGAACAACCCACAGGCAACATGTAGCAACATGAGATCCCCAGAGTGGTTTCCCAGTAGCCTCACAACCTCCCTAAAATGTTTAGGATGTTAGCAGACACCCCCCCCCCCTCTTCATTCCTCCAATATCCAGAAGAAATAATACAAACATCCTTTGGTATAGACCTCTGGAAATGGTCTACTCCAGTCTACTGTGTCTCCATAATCAGATTGCTTGCTCTGAGCATCAAAAAGAGGGAAGTCTCTTTGCAATGCTCAGAATGAAAGCAGTGACTTTTGTCTGGAGGAAGAGACCCAGTCTCTTCCTTTTCTGTACTGGGAATCTCCTTGCACGTGCTGAGCAAGGTAACAGCACGCTTATCTCAAATTGTTGAGTAATGGAAAGAGCTCTATATCCCTACTAAATGCTAAACAGACCCATCAGTCACATGGGAATCCTGTGTAGTCTGGAGGTTCCCCTATCCTTCTAGCTGACCTTAACTTCCTGGGATTTCAAAAAGAGGATTTTCTATTCCTGTCTGGAGGTGGCCGCAGTTGAACTGGAGTCTTCACACATGCAAAACATGCTTTACATCACTACAGCATAACTTATACTCTGGGAATCAAGAGGTCATATATTCAGTCAGTGTATTTATGAACAGGGTCTATAGGTCCATGATCAGAATGTGGCATTAATGAGCAACTACCAAGGCCTCAGCATGATCCAACAGCTAATAGTGGCCTTGGACCGTTACTTCACCATCAGACAGTGTGATCTGGGAAGTTGTCATTTTAATTTTTAACATAATGGAATTACAGTTCATAAAAGATATTGTGCCGAGTACTGATCAGAATATCATGGGTGACTGACCTAGCCAGGTAAGCCCTTCAGAGAGAACTACTGATTTAGGAACATAGCATTGCCAATTTCCTGGGCGGACTACAACTCTTCAGTCCCCGAGCCATCATCCCACACACCAGCTGTAAAGATTAAGACCAAAAATCCTCACAAAGATCATTTCACAGCTTCCTGATCTAGCAGCTGGCATAACATGTTTCTGCCAGTGGTAATGCTGACATGGAAATGCTAAACACAAATAGAAACTATGGTGAGAGTATATTCATTTTAAACAATTATAGCAATTTTACGCTACTACAATTGTCATTGTCCCATCCTAGGAACCCTGGGATTGATAGTCTGGTGATATCTTCAAAAATATCAGCAAGGGAATTCTGAAATACAGCATCCCTGAACAACAGCATTAAAGCTCTCCAACAGAAAATTCTAAAGGTATGAACCTGGAAATCATAGGATTTTGTAGGATGGACCCCATGGCAGTTTAAATGGTATCCAATTGCTCTTATTGTCAAATAAATACAGACATGCTAAGATATTATAATTTGTCATTTATGTGTTATTTGCCTTCAAGATGCCCATTATCCAACCCCATGGAATTTCAGTTTCCTTAGGCAAGGAACACTCAGAGATGGTTTTGAAATATAGTCTACAGCAGGGGTCCTCAAACTTTTAAAGCGGAGGGCCAGTCCACAACCCTTCAGACTGTTGAAGGGCCGAATTATCATTTGGAAAAAAAAAACCTAACAAATTCCTATGCACACTGCACATGTCTTATTTGTAGTGCAAAACAACAACAATGAAAGAACAATACAATATTTAAAAATGAAAACAATTTTAACCAACATAAACCTATCAGGATTTCAATAAGAAGTGTGGGCCTGCTTCTGGCCAATGAGATAGTCAGGTTAATTAGGATTGTTGTTGTTGTTGTTGTGTGTCTTCAAGTCATTTCAGACTTTGGGCGAGCCTAAGTCTAAAGTTATTTATTTATTCATTTACTACATTTATTTTCTACATTTATATCCTGCCCATCTCACCCCCAAGGGGACTCATAGCAGCTGTATGTACATAAAATATATTATATTATTAGCATAGCACAATATTAGCATTATACATTACTATATTGAACTATACCATTATACTGTAATACTATATGTAATATATAACATATAATTAATATTATTATATGGTGTTATTATTAGTATTACATTGTGTAAAATGATAATATTATCAATATCATATGTATATACAATATATTATATTATTAAAACTAATATAAAAATATTATATTATAAATGAGGGCGGGGCCAGGTAAGTGACCTTGGAGGGCCGCATCCGGCCCCCGGGCCTTAGTTTGGGGACCCTTGGTCTACAGCATCTGGGATTCATCTAGCAAGGCAAAATCCATACTTCTCCATTATACACACAACTCCTAGAGAAGCAAAAATTGACAGACTCCATTTATGAATATTTTCCATTTGTGCTTTTAAAACTATTTCTTCAATTTTAAGATGCATTTTTCGCCAGTATAAACATCTCTAAAAACGGGATGCCTCTTAAAATTGCAGGTGATTTTTTATACATATAAAAGTTTTTCTCCTGTTGGTGGTACTGAAATTAGTGTGCATCTTACAGTGGATGGTGTCTTTGATTCGAAGAAATAATGGTATTTCTTCATTACCCAAGAAGAAAAGGAAAAAAGAGTTTGAGTACTTCAAAGTTTCCATAATATAAATTATCAAAGACCTGTAAAACTCTCAAGTAAAGGATTGGGAGGTGGGGAGAGTACTCTACTGTACTTTACCTAACATGCAGGCTTATTGGAAATGGAAGTTATGCAATCCTCCAGCTGTTCAAAGAGCTGACATTTATTCTGCAAGGTATCCAAACATCCAAAACTGATCAAGAAACTGCTGTGGCAGCCCTCCTGCACATCTCCTTGGGAGGAATCCCTACCAAACACCGTGAAACTTAAGTCCAAGTCAGCACTGAGAGGATCAGGCTGCAGCTGCCGCTTTGGGAAAATTCAAATCAAATTCCTCAAGAGATGGCAAAGACGGACAACAGCTATCTTTCAGCCTGTTTTACGAGGCCGCAGGGAAAGAATAGGCAGCCCAGTTCTTTGCTGTGTCAATGTTTGCTTTCCCTTCACCAATCAGGCAGCGCTCATGCTATTCCCAGGGCCCTCGGTCTCTCTGACCATCTTGGCAGCCTTTCCGAACAGCAACCTATTCCGGGCAATTGCGTTTGGATGGATTTTCATTAACAGAATAAAACTGTACCAGCACAGTCACTCTTGTGGCAATGTATGAGTCACATATAATCATTAGGAATTTGACATTAGCGTGCGGACAAAGTTCTTATGCCACTAAAAGCAAATGGAAATTCAAATTCCAAGTACAGGAAGGAAGAGGAATAGAGGAAAGGAACATTGCACCCAGCACGAAAAATCTTCATTTCATTCTACCACATATCAGAGGGATACAGATGGAACATCTCTTATCTGGAATTCCAAAATCTGAAGTTGTTCATTTTGATACTATTGGTTTTTGATGGAAAATCATTAAGCATATTGTATAACATTACTTTCAGGCTATATGTATAAAGTACATATGAAACACATATGAATATCGTGCTTGGACTTGAATCCCATATCCAAGATACTTCATTACATGCAGATTGTGTAAATACATCCAAAGGAATCCAAGATCTAAAACACCTTAGCTCCCAAGCATTTTGCATAAAGGATACTCACACTACAGCACATTCCCTCAGGGAACTAGACTTACTGAGTTTATCAAGACTTACTCTCAAGTAAACATGCTTCGTTGGGGATAGATGTGGAAATATATTTTCCACGTCAATCTTAAGCAGGCTCTCTTGGGAAGAAGCAAGTCCCCTTTTATTCAACCAGGCCTCCTTCTGAGTAAGTGTGACACGACTAGGAAATCACATCATCTTTAAGGCAGAGGTAACTGCAGTGAACTCAGCATATCTCACTTCAGAGTCAATCAACTCTGGTTGACTTTTCCTTTATATTTAAAAAGACCACCCAGGTTTACCACTGGGATGACCACACAACAGTGAAGAAAAGCAATTTTAACAGATAATGTTTTGGTGCGGGACTTAAGAAGGAAAGGGCGTAGGCTGTTAGGAATTGTGGGAGTTGAAGTCCAAAACACCTGGACAGCCAAAGTTTGCCCTTGCCTGATCTATACAGTTCAATGAATGCGGTTTTCACACCACTTTAACTGCCATGGCTCAATGCTATGGAATCTAGGATATGTAGTTTGGCAAGGCACCAGCAGTCTTTGGCAGAGAAGGCTAAAGACCTTGGAAAACTACAGCTGTCACAATTCCATAGCATTCAACCATAGCAGCTAAAGTGGTGCCAAACTACATTAATTCTAAAATGTAGATGCACCCCTAGTCTATCATTGTGGCAACTACATAACAATAAAGAAAATCAATTTTAACATAAAACATTAGGGAGGGGAGCTTTTTAAGAAGGAAAAGTCTTTAGGTTTCAAAGGGGATG